>NC_058371.1:49887500-50187500 GCF_018350175.1 Felis catus | reverse complement strand
GGGCCATTTTACTCATATTGTGTAATCTACCTAGTTTATTCTACCTGTATGGAATTAATAGCATAATTCGGTGTGAGATACTGTTTCTCAACCTTTTAAAATTCCTGTTCCTGCAGCCAAGTATTGTCAAGCGTTACTTTCTGTGATTTTTATACAAAAACAAAAGGTTTGTTTTCCTATTTGAACATACTTTCCAAAGCATGTGTGCCCGTATGCGCGCACCCACGCACACATACTATAGACATATACTCTGTGAAGTGTCAGTTGTTTTCTGAAAAGAAGTCACAGAAAGTATTAAAGTAGATTTAATTTCAAAACTGCTTCCATTTCAAGCTGTTTATGTAGGGAGAAGGGTACAGATCAGTAAATCTTGACCGTCAATTTGTTCCTGGGTCAGCGTGTAAAACACATAAGAATGCAGAATTGAAGGTCACTGCCTTGCCCTAAAGAAGTATGTAATTTAATGAAGAAGACAGAGAAGAGGCAAAATTATAATGCATTATGATCATGGTAAAAGAAGAGCGTGTTCAGGGTTTGGGGAATTGAAAGGATAATGGGGTGGGAGAGAGGAGGGAGATAGACAAGACTCAAACTGATAGGAAAAATGAGTAGGCCTTCCATGAAGAGGGCTCTGGTTACAGGTACAAAGAAATTGCACTTAAGTGGTTGGAACACAGACCATGTTCCTCAATAAAGGATAAATCACATTTGGTGTGCTTACTGAGAAGGCTTGCAAATGTGAAACAATTTTTTCCATAAAAACTCATTTGAGTATCGGAGAGCCAAGTTTACATAAACTTTGGTTTGCTCATAATATCCTCCTGCTTAATTTATTTACAAATGTGAAAACCTGGGAAGAAAGTAACTTATTTTTTCCTTTAAGAACCAAAATACGCCTGGGGCAAAAATAAATAAAGATCAAAAATTTTTTTAATGCTTTTTAATGTAATTTTTTTTTCTTTTTTTTTAATGTAATTTTTTAATCTTTGAGAGAGACAGAGTGTGAGCAGGGAAGGGCCAGAGGAAGAGGGAGACATAGAATCCCAAGCAGGCTCCAGGCTCCAGACTCTGAGCTGTCAGCACAGAGCCGGACTCGGGGCTCTAACTCGCGAACCGCTAGATCATGACCGGAACCGAAGTCAGATGCCCAACCCACGAAGCCACCCAGGCGCCCCTAAAAAAATTTTTTTGGTTAACCAAAATGTGCCTCAAAGGAAGAGAAAGTGTTCTATCTATAGTCCCTCCCGCTTTACTTTCAGTCCATGTGTTACATATTAAAACTCCTTTGGTGGTTAGATGATCTTTAATGTGGAATTACTGTCAACATAGCAAAGTGGTTTCAAAACCATTGACACTAAGACTTCTTTTGTGGGTCATGCCTCCCATAAAGTTGAAATAAATCATCTGATGGCCTAAAATTTTTAACTTTGTGCACTGCTTCAGGAATAATTTGGTAATAAGTCATGTTTTACAGTTATATCATGAAACACAGAAATATATTTTATTGAGCACATCCATGTTTTTGAGATTATGACTTCCCAAAATACCCTCCCCATGCACAATCTGACCATATCTTGTTGATTCTCCATCTGTTCTTGAACAAGTCTGTTTCTCTCCAGTCCCACTAATACTGCTTTTGTACTGGCTCTTTTCACTTGACACTTGGAATTCAACAATACCTTCTAACTGATCTCCCTGCATTCAATCTTTATTTTTCTTTTATCTTCTTCAAATGTTTATTTTTGAGAGAGAGAGACAGAGAGACAGACGGACAATCCCAAGCAGGCTCCACACTGTCAGCGCAGTGGCTGACACTCAAACCCACAAACCCTGAGATCATGACCTGAGCTGAAATCAAGAGTTGGACGCTTAACCAATTGAGCCACCCACGTGCCCAGTCCCTGCATTCAATCTTAACTCCATCCAGTCTGTTCTTTACTCTGCATCCCAGAAGTTATTTTAAATTGCAGAGTTCCATGGGGCGCCTGGGTGGCTCAGTCGGTTGGGTGTCCGACTTCAGCTTAGGTCACGATCTGGTTCGTGAGTTCAAGCCCCGCGTCAGGCTCTGGGCTGATGGCTCAGAGCCTGGAGCCTGCTTCCGATTCTGTGTCTCCCTCTCTCTCTGCCCCTCCCCCGTTCATGCTCTGTGTCTCTCTGTCTCAAAAATAAATAAACGTTAAAAAAAATTTTTTTTTTTTTTAAATTGCAGAGTTCCATAAAACCCCTCAGTAGCTTCCTTTGCCTTTAGGATAGGGTCTTATAATTCTTAATTTGGCTTACTTGGTCCTACAAAATATGACCCTGCCTACCTTTTCAGGCTTCTGTCTAGCCCTCATCTCCCTTGCTGTCCGGTTTCAACTGTATTGCACATCTTCCAGGTCCTTCAGCTCACCATTGTCTCTGGGACTTTAAATGTGTTGCATCACCTACAACACTTTTTTGCTTGCCCCCTTCCTTCATATAGGTCAGGTCTTGGTTGAGCACTTCCAGGATTCCTTGAATTGGGCACCCCTGTTATATCCTTCCATGGCACATGTTCTTTTTGTGGCAGTTGTTGGTTTTATGTCTGTCCTCCCTCATCTATTCCCATGGCCTGACACATGGTATGATGCCACTGAATAGTAGTTGAATAATTTCTGAAAGATTGTCAAGATCTGTGACTGTTGATAAGAAAAGATTAAGGAGTGTTTAAGCAGCAATTTGCTGTGTGCTGGGCCTTGCTATTTGGTGTCCCACTTACTCCTTTGATCTAGGTGATAGTATTCCCATTTTACAGATAAAAAGTCTGAGCCTCAGGGAAGTGAAGTGGCTCAAAGTTACACAGATGAAAAAGTGGTAGAACCAAGATTCCTTCCTCAAGAGTCTGTTGTCTAATGAAAGCAGGGATTCCAGCACCTTTCACAATGCGTGGCATATGTTAGGTGATCTCTTGATAAAAGGAAGCCAGAGTGCATTTTAAGCTTATTTATTTTGAGAGAACACGCGAGCAAGTGATAGGAAGAGAGAGAATCCCTGCACTAACAGCACAGAGCCTGACGTGGGGCTCAATCTTAACAGCTGTGAGATCATGACCTGAGCCAAAATCAAGAGTCTGATGCTTAACGTACTGAGCCACCCAGGTGCCCCTGAAGGCTGTTTTTAAAATTAGCTTTAAATGTGATTAAGTTAAGATCTTTGAAAAAGATTACGGGTAAAGAAATCAAAGTTGGGAAACTTCCTTGATAATATAAAAGGCTCCATATCAGATCATACCAATGAGGTTGCGTGCTCAGGTTAGTTTTTATACTGCTCAGTTTAGCCTCTGTAATACCATTTATAGTTCTCTTAACTTTACACATCACTCTCGGTGGCTTTTCATACACCCGAGGGAAGACCATGGATGTCATTATGAAGTAATCCTTGGATATCTCCTCCCTAGAGAGATACTAACTCAAAAGGATCTTAATGACTGTCTACAATATCATGCAGTATTCAGGTGGCTTTATTTAACTGAAAAAATTTTATTGGCACCTTCAGTTAACCAGAATCATTTTTAAAGAACTGGAAAATTGGAAGTGTATCCTCTAAATCAGGATATTTTACAGCATGTTCTGTTATTAGTATTAACGGCATAATTAGCTATGCCCCGATGGCCAATTCAGCAAAGAATAGAAACTGGAATTCATCACGGTCCTTAACAAGAACCTTGTGGAACAAAAAAATACTGAATACGTTGACAAATTGAGTTTGGAACATCATATCCAGGAATTTAGTCATTCAAATAGATGAAGATTAAAGTGAATGAATAAAAGAAGCAGTGCACAAGAATGCAGCATGTGTCATACCTTTTTTTTTTTTTTTAACGTTTATTTATTTTTGAGACAGAGAGAGACAGAGCATGAACGGGGGAGGGTCAGAAAGAGAGAGACACAGAATCTGAAACAGGCTCCAGGCTCTGAGCTGTCAGCACAAAGCCCGACGCGGGGCTCGAACTCACAGACCGCGAGATCATGACCCGAGCCGAAGTCGGCTGCTTAACCCACTGAGCCACCCAGGCACCCCTGTCATACTTTCTATAGATAGTTCCAGACATGGAGAGAATCTTCTAGTTTATTAAGTCAACAAAGATTATGCAACCACAGTATACTGGCATTCAAAGTTTTAATAATTTCTATTTTAATTTTTACGTTTGACCCCAAAGATTGATGACAGGGAATTATTGGGATTTTGCTGAGGCACAAATTTGAATGTGACTTTAAGATTAGTGATAATCCTTAGTGAATGAATGAGCCTGATTACCTCAGAGTCCGTGGCTTTCTGTAGTTATTGTTGCTGTCTTGTTAAAGTTCTGAAAGGAAGGTTACTTATTTATTTTTTTAAATTTTTTGATGTTTGTTTATTTTTGAGACAGAGACAGAGCATGAACGGGGGAGGGTCAGAGAGAGAGGGAGACACAGAATCTGAAGTAGGCTTCAGGCTCTGAGCTGTCAGCACAGAGCCCGATGCGGGGCTCGAACTCACAGACCGTGAGATCATGACCTGAGCCAAAGTCAGAAGCTCAACCAACTGAGCCACCCAGGCGCCCCTGAAAGGAAGGTTATTTAAATGCTTGTTATGCTATACTTTTTTAATTTGATGGAGGAAATTGTATGCTATAGTTGTATTTACAAATTAAAAAATTCAAGAAGGCCAGGAGATGTTCTTCAGTGATCTATTCTTTATACAAAGTACTATTTCATTTGGGGGAAGGCTCAAACTTTTCACTCACCATTTCTCCTAGGAAAACAGATGGAGCAGAGAAATGGATTCATGGACTGTTCCCTGTGGAGGACAGATAAAATACCAACTGGAATTGTAGATGATCTACAAGATCTTTACTTGAAAGGGGCAAATTCTACCACAAAGTCAATGTAACAAATTATTAGGATGGGTGTGGTTAATCCTTACTTGGATCTGAGAGTGATATTTTATTTCTCCAGTTTACAGAATTGCAGAATCCTTTAGGCTTCTTAGAACTTGGGTGAAGAATAGAAAATCTCTTGCTATAAATTACCAACATTCACAATTTTACCAGTGCTTATTAATTCACCTATTTCAGACTGATTGTTAAAATGTCAACCTGATTTCACTCTTTTCTATTTCTTTTTGCTGGTTGATTAGAGTGCCCTCGTGTGTCTTTTTGATGTAATATCATTTTGAGCTTCAGAAAGGTCATGTTTTATCACCACCTTGGTATTTGGTATGATAGGTGTTTTTCCTTTCTTTCCTCAAACTGAAAAGCAATATGTAACATAAGGCCAAGTCACATACTTTGTTCAGCAGTGCTGTGAGATAAAAACAGATATTTTACTTTGGGACATTTCAAAGTCATAATTATTACTGTGAATAAATCTTTTATACTTAATGCAAAAAAAAAAAAGTGTACCAATCATAGATTTTTTTCAGCAATGATAGTTGAAAATAATGGTTGAATTGAAATAGTTATATTGGCTCTCAATGTAAGCATGACATCATTAGTGTTGCATATAACTGCAGTAGTACATCTGTTTTGTGACTGGTTTGCTTTGAGCACTCAAATCCTGCTACCATTGTCTCTGATGATCAGTAGAGTGTACTTGGCAGACAAAGGCCAGGAGTGTAGCATGGCCTGAAAATCAGTAAAATACAGTATTCCAAATGGAAAATTTGCTCCTGGCTTGCTAAATACCAACTGAGGTCCAGGCACAAACTACCCCTCAGATCTCCATTATGATTCATTTATTCATTCAACAAATATTCCTGAACACCTTCCTCCTCTGTGCTAGGCATTGCTCAAGGTACTGGGTATATTGCAGTGAACAAAACAGATTTACTCCCTGCCTTTATGAAAAGTAATGTCTAGTGGGCTTACTGGTGCAATTCAAACAATATTACGGTGAACTTCCTGATGTGGAGATGTCATTGGGCACTGGCTCAAGCGTTTTTTAAATGTAATGGCCAAACAATGCATTTAATTGTACCCAAGAACATTCCTTCTTAAAATTTTAACAATTATGGCCAACTTGCCTGCTAGTTTACCATTGTACCAGTAGTGTATGAGAATGCATTTCCTCCCCCTTGCCAACAATGCCATCTGTTTCTTTACTCTTACTATGTGTCTTCCTAATGCAACTTCCTTTCATCAATCCACACACCCTCTTGTCTCTTAGACTTCAGCCATATTTAGTAAAATGTCCTTACAGTAGTGATGTATGGATGTGGGAAAATGTACCGGAAAGGGGAACACGTTTCTTCAGATAAAACAGTGGTGTCATAAGAGTCTTTAAAAGGAATTTTTTAAAGAATTTTTGGTGTTGCTTTGAAAATGCTGATGTGCATGGGTGTAGTAATTAAGATGGCAGTATTTTGGGATCAAATGGGCTGGAAAAGCAACCAGACCAGGTGTGTGTACATGACAGATGAGATCCCCCATCATCCCCAGAAAAGGAATAACCTGTGAGATGAAGCTAGAACTTGATGTATCAGGAAGGGCTAAGAAAAGGGGCCAGAATTTTCAGAGATTAAGAAAAAAGGCAACGCTGCAAACCAAAAGGATGAAGGGGAATAAGAAACACTGTAAGAAGAAAAGAGTCAGTTTGAAAACCCCAAGACACTCAGTGATCAAGTCTAAGAACTATGTGGTGGGAACTTTACTGTGAGAAAAACAGGAAGTTTCAATTGTCCCTGATTGACCATATATCTGAAGGAAATGCCTGTAAGGTCTAAAACATTTAAATTTATTGAATGCACAACTGAATGAGCTTTAGCTCTCTCAAGGATATATAATCAGATAGATGATATTCAAGAAAGTGTTTTTTTTAATAGAAGTTGCAAAACGAACACCCTTTTTGCCCTTAAGGTACAGTTTATTTTTCATCATTCATGTTTATGAAAGAGTGGGAGGAGGTGAATAATAAAAGGTCTTGCATAATCCATTCCTCAGATTTATGGCCCAAGCAGAGATTCTCTTTTCCGAAATACAATATTTTTGCATTTTTTTAAATTTCAGTGAAATAGAGGAAGGCATAATTAGATGTTCTAATTTAATAAGTCTTCCTTCCCATATGTTTTTCCAGCATGTGGAAATAGGAATAAACAAGCAGTAGTGTTAATAATGTAGAGGAGGGGCACCTGGGTGGCTCAGTCAGTTAAGCAGCTGACTTCAGCTCTGGTCATGATCTCTCACTTTGTGGGTTTGAGCCCTGCACCAGGCTCTGTGCTGACAGCTCAGAGCCTGGAGCCTGCTTCAGAATCTGTGTCTCCCTCCTTCTCTGCCACTCCCCCACTTGCGCTCTGTCTCTCTTTCTTTCTCTCAAAAAATGAATAAACATTTACAAATTTTTTTAGTAATGTAGATATTATAACCCCCACCTTTTTTTTTTTTTTACATTTTTAAAGCAACTTTACTGAGGTATAATTTACATACCACAGAATTCATGCATTTAAAGGGTACTATGTAGTAACTTTTAGTAAATTTACAGAAATATGCAATAATCGCCACAATCCACTTTTACAATATTTCTGTCACTCCAAAAAGATCCCTTGTGCCCATTAGCAGTCAATCCCCATTACTATCTCCAGGCTCAGACAATCACTTATCTACTTTCTGTCTTGTAGATTTGCCCTTTCTTGTCATTTCATATAAATTGACTCCTACAGTATGCAGTCTTTTGTGTCTGACTTCTTTCACTTAGCATAATGTTTTTGAGGTTCACCCATGTTGTAGCATATGTTGCTCAATAATATTCCACTATATGAGTATGCCACATTTTGTTTATCCATGAACCATTTGATAGACATTTGGATTGTTTTCACTTTGGGGCTATTATGTGTGGAGAATTTTCATTTCTAATATCTCCATATTTTCATTTCTTTTTCTTGCATGATTGCACGGGCTAGAACCTCCAGTAAATATTGAATAGAAGCAGTGTGAGCAGACATCCCTGCCAATCTTTTCCCAGTTCCCTGTCTGAAGGGGAAGGGATTTAGTCTTTACTGGATTAGATATGAGCTTTGGTTTTTTTGTAGATCAGGTTGAGGGTGTTCCTTTCTATCCTTAGTTTGTGGAGCATTTTTATCATGAATGGGTCTTGGATTTTACCAAATGCTTTTTCTTTACATGTCAAGAGGATTGTATGGTTTTTGTCCTTTATTATTATGGTGTGTTACCTTGATTGAATGTTGAATATTAAGTCAGTCTTTCATTCTAGGTATAATTCCCATTTGGTCGTGATGTGTAATCCTTTAAACATATTAATGGAATTGGTTTGCTAGTATTTTCTTGAGGATTTTTGCATGTATATTCACAAAAGATATTGTTCTGTAGTTTTCTTTTCTTTTCTTTTCTTTTCTTTTCTTTTCTTTTCTTTTCTTTCTTGCTTTTAATAAATGTTTATTTTTGAGAGAGTGAGCAGGGAAGGGACAGGGGATCCAAAGCGGGCTCTGTTGACAGCAGTGAGCCCAGTGTGGGACTCAAACTCACAGTGAGATCATGACCTGAGCTGAAGTTAGGTGCTCAACTGACTGAGCCACCCAGGTGCCCCTGTTTGGTAGTTTTCTTATGAGATCTTTGGTTTTGGTATCAGAGTAATGTTGTTCTCATAGAGTGAGTTAGGAAATTTTCCCTTCTCTGTATTCTAGAAGAATGCTCAAAGAATTGATACCATTTATTTAAATGTTTTATAGAATTCATCAATGAAGTCATTTGGGCTTTTCTTTATGGACAGATTTTTAATTGACTGATTCACTTTCTTGCTATATAGGTCTCCAGATTTTCTCTTTGTGTGTTACAGTTTTTAGAAATTGTAGTCAAATATACACAACATAAGATTAACTAACTGTTTTAACCATTTTTAAGCGTACAGTTCAGCTGCATTAAGTACATTCACATTGTTGTGTGACCATCACCATTGATCTCCAGACATCACTTAGCATAATATCTTCAAGGTTTGTCCATGTTGTGGCATGTGTCAGAATTTTCTTCCTTTTCAAGGCTGAATAATACTCCATCAACCGTGTATAACACATTTTGTTTATCCATTCATCTGTCTGTGTACGCTTAGGTCATTTGTACCTTTTGGCTATTGCAAATAAAACTGTTTTGAACATGGATGTACAAATACCTCTTCAGATCTCTGTTTGAATTCTTTGGGATATATTCCCAGAAATAAAATTGCTAGATCACACTGTAATTCTCAGTTTAACTTTTTGAGGAATGAACACACTTGTTTTTCACAGCATATGCACCTGCACCATTTTACATTCTGAGCAGCAAGACACAGGTGTTCTAATTTCTCCACATCTTCACCACTTGCCAACACTTGTCATTTTCAGTTGTTTTGATAATACCCATCCTATTGGGTGTGAACTAGTTTCTCGCTGTGACTTTGATTTACATTTCCGTAATGTTTGGTGATGTTGAGCATCTTTTTGTATTTTTTTAGATAGATAATACATGTACATTGTTTAACTTTTAAAAAGGGTAAACTGTACAACAAGTTTAAGGGACAAAAAAAAAATGAAGAGATCTCCTATCTGTGTCTTCCTCCCCACGAGCAGTCTCAGTGATCAGTTTCTTGTGTACCCTTCAGAGATATTCTGTGGACTTACATATATAAAATTTCCATCCTTTTTAAAATTTTTTTTTACATACACGGTGAGATCCCACCCACACTGGTTTTCTGAATTCCTTTTTCTTTTTTAAGTTAGAAATGCATCTTACCTATCATTTCATATCAATATCTACCACGGCTTCATTTTATAAAACACTATATAATCATACCTAATGAGTCAGAGTCTGCATTCGATAAGATCTTGGGTCATCTGTTTTCACAATACTTTCATGCTAGGCAATAAAATATTTTCAGTGCTCCTTTCAGATACTTTAAAAATATTTCTAACAGACATTTTGTATTTTCAGTGTCTAAAGGCTGAGTTTAGAATTATGGATGTTGGGCTGGAAGATACAGTTCTACTCCCTGCACCTACATCCCTCACAATGATTTTGAAATCATTCATTGTTTAGGGCATGGTTTTGTTGCTAATATAAGACATAACATGAAATTAGTGTCAACATATCTCAAAAATATATCATACTATTGCTAGAAAAAAAATCAATTGGTAGTCTTTTATTGTTTAGATATACCATAATTTATCTGGCCAAACCTTCAGTGATGAGCATTTCACTGTTTCCAATCTTTTGCAATTAGAAATCATGTTGCAGGATGATCTCCTTTGTGAGCATCTCTAGATGTATGTAGGATACATTTCTGGGTGAAATGGGTGTTTCAAAGGGTATGTGCATTTTTATTTCATTTTATTGCCAAAATGCCCCCATAGAGACCTATCAGATTACACTCTCCAGCAGCATAGCCCGGTGTACCACTGCAATGTAACCATCACACTGTCTTATATTTTTCTCACTGAAAAGTGAAAAAAACAGTGTGTCATTAGACTTTAAAAATTGTTTTCCTCCTAGGTGTAAGATGTAGAACACAACTTCTATGTGTTTACAAAAGCATCTATGTTTCTATTTCCTTCTCAACTCTTTTATCCCACTTGATCTATTAATTTTACAGTACTTAAACTATTTAATCTTTTGTAGTTTTAGAGTGTATTTTAATATCTTATAGTACTTGTTCCCACTCATTGCTCTTCACTTTAGAATTTTCCAGACTGCTGTCAAACATTTATTTTTTGTATAAAATTTAGAATTTTAGATGTCATATAAAATTTAGAATTTTAGATGTCATATAAAATTTAAAATTATTAGTTCCCACTAAAATATTTCTATTTTTATTGGAATCGGGTTAAATTTATAAAATGTAAGGAGAGAAGTGACTTATTTCTTTCAACATATAATTGAGTCTAAGAACAAATGTGCTTTCCTTTAAATCTTAAACATCTTTTTTTGTTGTTACTGTAATTGGAATCTTTTCCTACATAGTTTACATATAAGATGGGTATTTCTTTCTTGTATTCTCTCTACAGCCCCTTGTTGAATTGTTTTAATTTTTAGTAGTTTTTCCAACTAATTCTTATGGGTCTTCCAGGTGTATAACTTTGCACAGAATCTTTTTTTTTTTTTTTAATGTTTATTTATTTTTGAGACAGAGACAGAGCATGAATGGGGAGGGTCAGAGAGAGAGGGAGACACAATCCAAAGCAGGCTCCAGGCTCTGAGCTGTCAGCACAGAGCCCGACACGGGACTCGTGAAATCATGACCTGAGCCAAAGTCGGATGCTTAACCGACTGAGCTGCCCAGGCGCCCCATAGCAGAGAATCTTTTTAAACTCATTGTTTTCCTGTGGTGTAATGACATTGGATTATACTTGCAGGATAGTTTGGAACAGGAGTGGTAGTGTTAGGCCTCTCTGTTCTATTTCTGACACGAATGGATATGCTGCTTTAATTCGACATGTCACTATTAGATCAACTTTTGGCTTGAAATTTTTGTATATTTTAATTTACATGCTGTAACTAGCTACTTTCTTGCTCTAGAATTTTCTAGCCACTAAGAAAGTGAGATTCTTTCACATAGACCAACAATAAGTTATTTTTTAAGGGGAAGATCTATTTGTGTTGTAGGGTATTGTTTGTTCTAGTCAGCTAATTATATCTTGCAAGCCATTTCCAGAGTTTTGAGAAAACAATGGTTTTTAGAACTTAAAGTCTTGGGTGGTGTATAGCAGATTCACAGAAGTAAAAGACTTCTGTGACCTTAAGAGAAAATTGCAGGGTTTCCTTAGAAAACAGAACAGCCAGAAATAGTTTCTCTCTCTGTACTTAAGAGACAGGCCTGATAAAGGCAAGAAATGTAAACAAATCGGTCTGTTAAAATAAACATAATTACCCCACCACCAACAACAAAAAAAATCTCTGTAGAAACAAAAGGGTTCAGAGCCCTAGGCAGGGGCTTATTTATTTTAAGCTGTGTTTGATTCAAGCGCTGTAGATCCAGTAGGAAGAAACTGTTGATGAATGGCTATGTGATAGTTAAAATTAACAGAAAAGAGAAGAAGTAACAAAAATCCTTTGTTTGGCTGTACAATCCAACAAATGCTACTAAATGCCTATCACATACAAAACCTCCTTGATGTCATGGGACATACTAAAGATGAGTAAGAGATAGATCCTACTATCAATAACTCACTATTTAACAAACCATGGATACAGTATATTATGTATATGTATACTGTGTACGTATGTGAGAGTGTATGTAGTTTTAGTAACAGACTTTGATAAAAGGCAGTAGTAGGGTTTGTAAGTTTAGGATTATGAAGGATGTATTGCAACCAGAAAATCAAAGTTGTCTAGAAGAGTAAAATCTGAGTTGGCCTTGAAAGGTATGCTGGCTGGCAAATATGTCAGAAGAGTTTTGTGTCACTGCCATTGGAGTCAGGGGTGAACTTTCTGAGAAACAAAAGTTAGAAAGGTAGATTGAAGCCACAGTGGTGGCTTTGAATACGAGACTTAGTGGTTTGGACAGTCACAGAGTAAGGATATTTACATATATATATATCTATATATATATATATATATAGATATATATATATATTTCAATGAAGTTTTGGAGCTTTAAAGTAAGAATGTTTAAACACCTAGAGTTTTTAATTTATCCCTTTGGAAATCTAGGTCAAAGGAATTGGAAGAACTATATTTTACACACTTAAGAAAAACTTCGGAAAGTGAAATCAGAAAAGTATGGTTCATTGCAGTTACAGAAAATATTTTGAAAAGTGAAATATAATCAAGAAGCATTAGGAAAGATAGCAAATGCATCAAAGTAAGCACAAAGTCAGAATTACCCTACTTAGGACAAGATTTTTCTAAGTACTTTACGAGGACCTCATAAGCAATAACAGAATTCATAAATACATCAGAAGGTGAAAGGGATTTGGAGAATCAGTGGGACAAATTGATGGGCACCATAGAAGAACAATACCCAGATAGGAAAAAAAGGAGAGAACAGAAACAGTGAATTCCTTGACATTCACCTCTATTGAGAAAAAGCTGGGCAAGGGTCCCATTCCTACAGAATTGATAAGTGCATAGAATATTCTTGGTTACATCGACAGCTTGAATATAGATAAATCACTAGAAAGTGTGATGCTGTCCTTGGATTTTTTTAAATATAATTTTCGTACATTTAAACTAGCATAAATTTCAAGTGTGCTTATAGTTTGATGAATTTTTATCTAGTTATGCATTCATGTGTGTTCTCATTTATGTCTGGCTTCTTTAACTCAACACATTGTTGACCTGAAAGTTTTGGAGGATGAAATTGTTGACTTGTTGACTAACCTATGTCTCTCCCCCCCCCCCCCCCATGATAAAGAGCAATTTGTAGAGGACTGGCAAGCTGCCTGTGAGATTACCATCTCTTTGTAGGGTTCTTGAAGGAACCCTGAGAAATTCAGCCTGGTAAAACCTATTTCTGGGCTTGGCAAGCCACTGCAATTCAGTGGGAGACTGTCGGGCAAACACAACATGGTTTCTTTTAAAAAGAAATCAATCTGAATTTGATCAGAGTTCTGCAGAGGGACTAAATAAAACTTGGTTTTTAATTCACTCGAATTTTTAGAATGCTTTTCTGAAAATAAAAATAACTATTGTAGAATCAGTACATAATTTTTTTTTCATAATATGATTGAAAGATATAAAGGAGGAAACAAAAATCACCTGTAATCTCACTGCTTAGAGTAATGACCGTTTAACATTTTGCCAGGTAATCTGTGGTGGATGTGTGCACTGATATCCTATATCAGTAACTCTAAAGTTATAAATCTCTTAGGATTAGATTCTACTCTGAATGATAGGAAGCCTGAAATAATCATGGCTTAAATAGGGTTGATGTTTGTTTCTCTCTTACATAATGAAGTCTGAGGGTAAATAGCCCAGAGCTGATATAACAGGTCCATCATCCTTAGACACCTTATTGCCACCATCTTCAATATGTGGCTTACTCTTTGTGATCCAGTGTGACTTTTTCATCTAAGGCCATCAAGTCCTTATTTCGAGGAAGGAGGAAGAGGCAAAGAAAGACAGGCGCCTTCCCTTTGTTAGTTTCTCAGAGTTGCATATACCACTTTGATCTATCTTTTTGACCAGAATTTACATTGCTAATCTAGTTGCAAGAGAGACTAGCTAGGAAATAGCCTTTATTCCAGGTGGCCATAATTCCAGCTGAGATTTGGGTTTCTCCTTTAAAAGGACAGAAGGAGATACAGATAATGGGACAATAGTGTCACAAGCATTTCCATTTTAAATATGTATGTCGCTCACTTGGAGCATTTTATAGTATTGCATTATGTGGATTTATTCTGCTGTTGAATATTTTGGTTTCCATCCCCTATTATCCTGCACAATGCTGAAGAGAACATATTTTTATTTACCTTTTTTTTTTTTTTTTTTTTTGCACCCACCTGGTTTTTGTCTTACTGTAAGTAAATTCCTTAAGTAAAATTGCAAGGTTAAGGACTACACATGCACATTTTAAATTTTGATTCAATTCTGCTTTTCAGAAGTCCTTTCATTTTCACCTACCAGGAATAATTGAGTTTCCATTTCCCCACGTCCTCATGATTAGTTTCTTTATGTGAGTGTTTGGACAAACCATTTCCTCTCTGTAGTTTTAATCTACACTTCATTACTTGTAGGTTGATCAGCTTTGCATTTGTTTTTGGTGTTTTGTGATTTCAGTATTTTGTTGGCCTTCGTTTGCAAATTGCCTGTTTCTGATTTTGGCTCATTTTTCTCTTGGAATCTTTGTCTTTTTCTCAGTTATTAGAGTTCTTTATATATTAAGGATGTCAATTCCTGGTTTTATAGTTTTTGCCAGTATATCTTTCTTTTTTTTTTTTTTTTTTTTTTGCCTTGTTTTGTTTCTCACATAAATAAACACATCTATTGTTATTTTCTTCAGGATCATGGCTTTAGGATGACACTTAAAAGTCCTTTTCCACCCCAAGATTATATCAAATATTTCCCTAAAGTTTTAGAATTTCTCTCTAGTATTCCATACAAAGATTTTTAAAGAAATACTTTATCAACTACAACAAACTGAAAATCAAAATCAAACTGCTTTCCCCAGTAAGTGTGGGTCTCCCTGTTGCCATTTTTGCAGGCTCAGTATTAATTAGTAAAAGAAGCTGCCTCTTCTATTCTCTCCCAAGGACCCAGATGGTACAGGCAAATGAAAACTTTTTTTTTTTAATGTTTATTTCTTTTGAGAGAGAGAGAGAGAGAAGGAGCAGGGGAGGGGCAGAGAGAGGGGGAGACAGAGAATCTCAAGCAGGCTCTGCACTGCCAGCACGGAGCCTGACACAGGGCTCAAATTCATGAACTAGGAGATCAGGACCTAAGCTGAAATCAAAAGTCAGAAGCTTAACTGACTGAGCTACCCAGGTGTCCCAAAAACCCTTTCCTTTACTCTGATCCCTGACATGTTAACTGGTGTGATTAGTAGGAAATTTTTTGGTTGAAAAGCCTTTTCTAGACCCCAAAACATTGCTGATTGCCTGATTTTTGTCCAGACATAAATGCATGTGAGGGACCCAGCATAAAGTGTTCAATAAATGGTAGCTGTTTTTATAAACTTCTTCACTTAATCAAAAGCAGTTTTTAAATCCATTTCTTTGAAAATCTAAAGGACTAAAAGGGGCTTGTCCCCTAATTATATCTGACACCTTTCCACTAAACAGCACAGTTGTGTCAGCATTGAAAGTCTGTTCAGTTAGGTAACTAACACCTCTTGCCAGTTACTTACCCACGTGCCACAGGGAACTCCCTAGTGACCATGGTATCTGTGCCCTCTCCTTCACAGTTGACTTTGATGTCCACATTTGTCTGGACACTGAAGTTTGAACCAATGCGTTATCTGTGGTTTGGGTTGGGGGGAGTGCACAACGTTTTTATTTTTATTTTTTTTTTAATGTAATTTATTGTCAAATTGGCTAACATACA
Source organism: Felis catus (assembly GCF_018350175.1). Lineage (NCBI taxonomy): Eukaryota > Metazoa > Chordata > Mammalia > Carnivora > Felidae > Felis > Felis catus. The sequence goes on along the minus strand of NC_058371.1, from coordinate 50,171,539 downwards.
GTGTATACAGTGTGCTTTTGGTTTTGGGGATAGATTCCCATGGTTCATCGCTTACATACAACACTCAGTTCTCATCCCAACATAACATGACTAGAATAAACTAGCTTACTCTTGAATTAATGTTAAACGAATAATGATTCTCCTTGTTGATGCTGATCTTCTTAGCCACTTACTGGTGTACCATTTTATTAACCTTTTTCCTTTTTTCTCACCCATTGTCATTGCTGTGGATTTTCAGCAACTTGTATAAATTCTATTGTCCTTAACTTGCCTCTGCTTCTAAATTATTCATCCCATAAATAATACTTGTAGTTTCCATATCTCTCTCTCCCTTTTTAATGGCATGTTTACTTTTATCCATCATATTCATATGTTGCTTTTTACTAGCACTTTTATCACCCTTGCTACTTTTGTTCTTATAGGACATACTGGGTTAATAATGTTCATTAAACACCTGAGAACCAATCTCAAATAAAACAAACATTATGGAACAGAAGCATCATGTAGGCCTGTCGTGTATGATCTTTAATGCAGTTTCTTTTTGGTGGTGGTGGACCACAGCTTTTGCTTTGAAGGGTAGATATATCCATAGTGTGAAAGATTAGGTTAGAGTAGTACTTATTTTTTTAATTTATTATCATTAACTATTTCTAACCTTATCTTTATATCCCATATTCCTTATTTCCTTTCCTCTAAATGCTGTTACCTGTTTGCTGTCAACCTTTAAAATTTTTTTTTCAACGTTTTTATTTATTTTTGGGACAGAGAGAGACAGAGCATGAACGGGGGAGGGGCAGAGAGAGAGGGAGACACAGAACTGGAAACAGGCTCCAGGCTCCGAGCCAGCAGCCCAGAGCCTGACGCGGGGCTCGAACTCACGGACCGCGAGATCGTGACCTGGCTGAAGTCGGATGCTTAACCGACTGCGCCACCCAGGCGCCCCGCTGTCAACCTTTTAAAATGTTTCTAATAGAACCTTCTGTGGTAATTGCTCTGTATTCCCAAAGAGAAAAAAAAAAAGTCTTCGTTCTTCCCCCCATCCCCCCAAAAATCTGTTGAAATCTGGTTTTAAAAAGAATTCAAGGGGCACCTGGGTGGCCAACTTCGGCTCTGGTCATGATGTCACAGTTTATGGGTTTGAGCCCTGTGTCAGGCTCTGCTGACAGCTCAGAGCCTGGAGCCTGTCTCCAGTTCTGTGTCTCCCTCTCTCTCTGCCCCTCCCCCACTCGCACTCTGTCTCTCTCTCTCTCTCAAAAATAAACACCAAAAATAAAAATTTAAAAAGAACTCAAGAGTGTACAAGAAGTAGCTAAGGTAGAAAGTGAAAGTTGCAGTATTGTCAACCACGCTCTCCCCTGCAGTAACCACTTTTACCAGTTTGGTATATGCGCTCAGTCTTTTTTAATTACATCTATATATTTACATAAATGAGGTCATGTGCGTAGCTCTGTGAATTTCTTTACCATCAACTCTAATTACTTTGTAACATTTTAAAGTTCTGGTACCAGACAGCCAATGATGTTTATTCCCAAGCCAACTCCTGCCTATTTTCCCTCTCTCTTTAATATTGACTGCCAACATTCCCACCCTTCCTGAACTTAAGTTGGGCTGTTTTCCTTCTATGACCACTCTCCGCTGCTTTATGCATTTACTGAAGAGTCAAGTCAGAGAAGAGGATAAGCATGAAGGAGCAGCCATAAGTGTCAATTCCCCAGCTGTGTGTGTTATCTAGCCACTCTCCAACCAGAAAGTGGTTTCACTGTGTTCACCATGCATGCTGCAGATTCTCTGCTCAAATGGAAAATTATCCCTCTATCCAGCTGTGTAGTCAGCTTGACAGTGAGTATGATTGGCACATTTAACAGCTCTCCTGCAAGATAGAATCAAGATGGAAAGCGAAAGAAAGTGCAAGATTACCAAATAAAATTGAGATGTATTTATAGAAATCTCTGAGTGTTGGAGAGCCTTGCCGAAAATTCTTAGCAGGGGTAATAGTTCCAAATTAGGCAAATTTGGCTCAGCGGTAACCATTTTTAACTCAGGATGGTGTGGTACAAGGTGGAGATTCTCAATAGAGTGTGCTCTCTTTCCCTGCGGCACTAAGAATCTTATACATCTCTATTGGGGCATAGAGTATCTCCTAGTGAGCTGTAACTATCCATGGCAACAAGTGTATGTACACTCGGGTGTTGGTTCAAAGAAAGTTCACAAGCCCTGTTAAGAGCTAGGTTCCTCATTTTTCAAAGAGGTATTTGGACTAGATGATCTTATAAATTGTGTATTTTCAGAAAGTCAATTGTAAACAACACAGTGGTATAAACACATCTTGATGACAGGTTATATAAAAGAGTGAGGGTTCGGTCCACCCAGGGAAATGATGGAATGATGAAAAGGAACATTTTTGTGTTAAGAGAGAGGTTAGAAATAATCTAATTAAGTCTCATTCATCAGGTAAAGAAATTTGAGGCCCAGAGAATTTAGGGATTTGGACTAATTACAAGTTAGAGGCAAAGTTAAAAACTAATACTTTATGCCTAGAACTAATCACAGCCCAGCAATAAAATCTGATTTTTTTTTTAAGCTAAAAATAAATTTCTACTTTGGAAAACAGTTTGGTAGTTTCTTATAAAATTAAACATTTAACCCAGAAATGTCACTATTAAGTATTTACCCAAGAGAAATGAAATTATATGCCCCTACAAAAACCTATAATGTAAATGTCTTATAACTGCTTTATTAATACTTGGCAAAAACTGGAACAGCAACCCAAATGTCCATCAGCTTGTGAATGCATAAGCCAATTCTGGTACATCCATACATTGGAATACTTTTTAGCAATAAAAGGGAATGACCTGCTGAGAGCAACAAGAAGGATGAATCTCAAAAACATTATGCTTGTAGTATATGAAATTTCGAGTTGCTCAGCCTCCTTGCCAGCTCTGGTCAGTCTTTCACTTTGACCCTTGTAGTAAAAGTGTAGTGGTATCCTATTGTGGTTTTAATTTGTATTTCTCTAAGGACTAATATTGAGCATCTTTTCATTTGAAAAGATTTGAAGTTGTAAGGATTTTATTTTATTTTATTTATTTTATTTTATTTTATTTTATTTTATTTTCTGCTTTCAAGTTCTTTATGAGATACGTGTTTTGCAAGTATATTCTCCCAGTCTGAGTTAACTTACATTTTCTGAAGAGTGTCTTTTGAAGAACTAAAGTTTCAAGTTTCAATTAAGTTCAATTTATAGATTTTCTGTTATGGTTCTTGTTCTGTGTGTAATCTAAAATTTTTGGCTAACCTAAAGCACAAAGATTTTCCTCTGTTTTACTAGAGTCTCCCTGTCCAGTAGAGTATCCACCAGTGGTATATGGCTATTAAACACAAAGTTGTTATTATGACTAAGGAACTGAAATTTAAAATGTATTTTAATTAAACTTTAAAGGCTGATACTCGGGGCACATAGGTAGCTTAGTCAGTTGAGCTTCGGCTCGGTCGGATGACTTCGGCTCAGGTCATAATATCCCGGTTCGTGGGTTCAATCCCCGCATCAGGCTCTGTGCTGACAGCTCAGAGTTTGGAGCCTGCTTCAGATTCTGTGTCTCCCTCTCTCTCTACCCCTCCCCTGCACACACTCTGTCTGTGTGTCTCTCTCTCTCTCAAAAACGAATAAATGTTAAAAAAAAAATGTTAATAAAAGCTGATAATTCAATTATTGAGAAAATTTTAAGTATGTTTGGAAGAACTTGAGTATGTGGATCTACTTTTTCAACTGTAAGTTTTATGAAGTCTCAGTACATACTAAGTATTTCAGATGAAAATTTATCATCTGAATTGAAATATGCTGCAAGTATAATGTTAACACTAGATTTTGGAGACTTGGTACCGTAAAGTAATGTAAAAATGTCTCATTAATATTTTATGTCAATTCTATGTTGAAAATTTAGATATATTGGGGTAAATGAAATATAGTACTAAAATTAATTTCACCTGTTCCTTTTACTTTCTTAATTTACCTACTAGAAAATTAAAAATTATGTATGTAGCGTGTATTGTATTTATATTGCATGTACTTCCCAGAAGTTTTTATTGTTTTAGCTCTTACATTTAGTTCTATGATCCATTCCAAGTTTAAAGTCCCCTTTAACCTCAATATTTTATGATTTTTATGGAAGCTAAGAGTCCAATGAACATAAGCAAGGCTGGGAAAAAGAATTAAATTTTTTTTTTAATCTGTAGATTTTATCATTAGGAAATATATTTTTTAATGTTAAAATGCACTAGGGTACAACTTCTCAGGGATATAGAAATGACAGTGTCAGTAGTCTTAATTAGTAGTCAGTAAGTCAGTAGTCTTAATCCCAAGCTGTCTGCCTTAGAAGTAAGCTAGCAGGGGTTAGTGGTACAACAGGAAAGCAATATTGAGGGAAAAGATGACTAGAACAAATTATAGTCACTTTTGTTTCTAAGATTCTTAAGTTTTTTTCCTATCCATATTAAATATGTTGCTCTTAATATAGTACACTATCATACGTTTCCTACTAGTATATTAGTGGAAAGATTTAAGAGAAAGCAGTTAGAACTTGTGCTGGTTTGAGTGCATATTCATTCTGTTATTAATTGTGTGATCTTGGGCCTTGACAGTCAAGTTAATATCAATAACATTTATTCAGTTGTTGGGAAAGGACTAATTAAATACTGGATAGAAAATATTTGTCAGTAATTCTTATTGTTTGTGAAGGTAATTCATACAATGAAGTTTCCAGTTGCTACTCCTTTCTGAGCTGTGGTCTAATTTTATTTTTAGAATTCCTTTTCAAGTGTCAGCATTACTGTGTATTTTTATGAATATGTATATCTTATAAATATAGCCATCATATTAATATAACATTTCTGGTAATTAAATAACGCTCAACATCACTTGAAAAACTTCTTGTAAAATTATAAAGCCTTGCCAAATCTTGTTAGGGAAGTGTTTTACTAAACTTCATAAGACTAGGAAGCATCAAGGAGTTCACTGAAGGCACTAACATAATCTCAAAATTTTAGGCTAAAAATCTGGGAGTTATCTTTATTTCTTTCCTTTCCCCCTGCCCAAGGCCATATCTTGTACCATGAGACTTTTGTCATAAGGAAAACAGCACTACAGATTTTGACAATGGTAGGAAAGGTATAATTAAATAATTCTGATGTCTGCGGAAGTTTCTGGTAACAATACAGAAAAGACACCTTAGCACTTGTTACTAATATTAAATAGTTGTAAATAGTTTGCCTTTTTTAAAAAACCAGATCTCCTTGCTCCCCTTAACCCCTTTTTAAAGACATAGTTATATCTAAGGTTAAAATCACCAACCTTTGCTTTTCCTCCCTTACTGCTTTCCTCAAGTTGATGTGTATCATACCTATACATGCCTTTATTAGCTTAGTATATTTAAAGTATGTATTCAATATTATTAGTATTGCCAAATTCTTTTTTAAAAAAAAATTTTTTTTTCAACATTTATTTATTTTTGGGACAGAGAGAGACAGAGCATGAATGGGGGAGGGGCAGAGAGAGAGGGAGACACAGAATCGGAAACAGGCTCCAGGCTCTGAGCCATCAGCCCAGAGCCCGATGCGGGGCTCGAACTCACAGACCGCGAGATCGTGACCTGGCTGAAGTCGGACGCTTAACCGACTGCGCCACCCAGGCGCCCCAGTATTGCCAAATTCTTGAGAGTTACACCAATTTATACTCCATTTTTGCTATATTCTCTTCAGTACTTAGCATCATTAGTCCATTTGCTCATTATCATCTTATTTTGCATTTCCCTGATTCTAGTGATTTTGAGCTTTTTATATCTACATTTATTGCCCACTCTTGTTTCCTCATTTCTATTGGGTTTTTAAATCTTTTTTTGTTGATTTATATGAATTTTTTATACTGAATAGGTTACAAATAAAAAGCACTAGTGAAGTTATTAGCAATAACTTATTAGTTATTAGTTTATTAGTGCTTTTTTATTAACACGTGTGGGAAATATCCTCTCCCAATCTCTGGCTTGTGTTTTCACTCTGTTAATGGTGTCTTTTGAAGATTTTCATTTTACTTTATTAATTTTTTAATGTCTATTTTTGAGAGAGAAAGAGAGCAAGTGAGAGCGGGGGAGGGGCAGAGAGCGATGGAGACAGAATCTGATGCTCCAGGCTCTGGGCTGTCAGCACAGATTCTGACGCAGGACTCAAACTCACAGACCACGAGATCATGACCTGAGCCAAAGTTGGACACTTAACCTGCTGAGCCACCCAGGCGCCCTGAAGATTTTCATTTTAAAGTACTGTAGTCAGGTTTCTTAATCTTTGTCTTATTTGTACTTTTTTGTCTCTGAAGAAAGTCTCCACTACCCTAGGGTAGTAAAGAACTTACCCTCTTTTTATTTTTCACTAAAAGTTTTAAATTTTTTGCCTTTGTACCTTAAGTATTTAAGTCATCTGGAATTAGTTTTTGTGTATGGTATGAAGTAAATTTTTTCAGATGGGTTGCAAACTTCCCCAGCATTAAATATTAGAAATGCCACATTTATCATATGGCAAGCCCCTGGATATGTGTCTGTTTGCTGGACTGTTTATTTCTATTTCATTTGTCCATTAACTATCACAGTTCAGCATCCTACTGTTAATGACATTATAGTTAACTTGTAATATCAGAAAATTTGAGTCTTCTTCACTAATCATTGGTCTTTAGTTTTTTCCTAGGTAATCTTAGCCCTTGACTCTTTGATATGATTCTTAAACTCTATAAAAAAGTAGTGAGAATTGCTATTTTTGCAAAAGTTTATTTTCCTTTCCAATTAATATTATCTCTGACAAGAGTTTTATAAAATTTTTTGGTAAAGATTTTACACTTTTTTACTTTTATGGTGCATTTAAATTTTTGCCATATAAATGGTTTTCTAATTTTTAACTCTTATTACTTTTTACTAATTGTTTATTGCTGGCATGTAATAGCTTAATTAAGGGGCGCCTGGGTTCTCAGTTGGTTGGGCGTCTGACATCAGCTCAGGTCATGATCTCATGGTTTGTGAATTTGAGCCCCATGTTGGGCTCTGTGCTGACAGCTCAGAGCCTGGAGCCTGCTTCAGATTCTGTGTGTCTCTCTGTCTGCCTCTGCCCTGCTCCACACTCTGTCTCTCTCAAAAATAAATAAACATTAAAAAAAATTTTTAAATAAAAAATAAATAAAATAACTCAATTAATTTTGGTACTTTGATTTTTGTATCCAGCAACCTTGATGAACTCTCTTATTAGCTGTAATAGTTTGTTTTCAGAGTGTCTTTTAATCATATCAACTGGGAACAATGACTTTTTGTTTCTCCATTTCTAATCATCTTTTTTAGTTTTCTTGTCTTATTGCATTATATAGCATTTCCAGGTATAGTGTTGAATTTAAGCAGTCATAGTGAGTATCCTTGTTTTGTTCTTGACTATAAGTTTTGTGTACTTCATCATTATGATAAAGGATTTGGTTATGAACCTTTTATCAAATTAAAGAAATACCCTTCCATTTATAGTTTGCTAGGAGTTTCTGCCTAGAATCAATGTTGTGGTTTTCAAATATATTTTCTGAATCTATTGAGATTTGTTTTTTCCTATACTCGTTTATATCTGAATTATATTAATAGGTTTTCTAATGTTGTACCAGGAAGCAAAACCATTACACAAAAATCAATTGGCTAAAAGTATTTTTTTTAATATTATATTTGAATCAGAAGCAACCAAAGTCACTTCTTTATTTCACTGCCAGGGAGAGAAGCAAACTAAACCTGTTTTCTCTTTGCTCATAGATCTCCATAATGAATATATGACTTAGTTAAGTAGACAAAGGAGAAAAAGGAAATAAATGGTGATATCATTTATAACTTATTTCATTAACACAATTGCCTATAAAAAGCAGTTCATTTATAGTGCTGTGCAATTGTCCCAAACAATATTAAAGAGCTTTTGGCATTAACTCAACCTAAAGTTATAGTTTACATTAAAGATAATGAAAAGTAATTTCAGAGCAAAACTACTTTACAGTGAAAGAATCCTAATACTTTTTTTTTTTTTTTTAACGGAAGAGAACACCCAACAAAAGAAAATTTCTGTTATGATGGATTATAGACTAATTTAATATTGTGATTTACTTGGGATCTTTATCTTACATTAGCCAGCTAACTAATTTTCTTTGTTCTCAACTAGATTATAAATTCAGTCTATGCTCTTATCAATTCACATTGTGTCCTTTTAGAGCACATTATCTCTGCCAAAAAAAAAAAAAAAAACTTGTTTTTTTAAATCTCTGATGATTCTTTTTTCTCTGTGTTACATGAAATGCCATGATGGTTAAGTGTACTCTTTCTGGATCTCACTGTCCTGTATTCGAGTCCTGATACACCTCTTACAACTTTGGGAACATGTGCAAATTTCATAATCTCTGTGTCTCATTTTCTTCATTTGTAAGATAGGAATACACTTCCTACCTCATAACTTTCTTGAGAGGATTAAAGAAGTTAAATATAAAGTTTTTACAGAGTGCCTTACACTGCAAAAAACACCATATCAAAATAACTGTGTATATTGTTATTTTAAACAACACTAGGAAGTAGAAGAACATATATGATATTTTGGTCCATGATTCTTTCTGCAGAAGACAGCCAATTCTCTAAAATTCAGTTTGCTATGACCAAATTGCCAAGTGTACCAAATGTACTAATTTGTTAAATTTTCTGGTTTTGTTTTATGAAGTTTACAGTAATTCATACTGCTTTTGAAGATTTCTGTGAGGTTAATTTGGCCAGTTGTCATTTTGCCTTCATAGCAGCTTTTGAAAGTATTAGAACTGCTGAAACCCGAGGTCGTGATGTGAGTCTTGTTAGTAATAGATGTAATATTCAGAAACACGTATTTCACGGTCAGTAATCTGAAACCTCCAAAGGGCTATGTGCCTAAGTGAAAGGAGAACTAGAAAAGTATCATTCACTTGCTCAAGAAGTCAATAAGGAAGATGGTCTCTGCAAGGAGCTTGAGCCAATTGCTTTGAGAGTGTTGAAAGTCTGATTTATATAATATTAACCACTTAATGGACTGAGCCACATAGGCGCCCTCGCCTGAGTGCATATTGTAATCAGCTGTACATTTAACAGCAGAAATTTCTAAAATGTAACAGAATAATAAAACTGAGAACATAAGTTAAGTACAAATTGAAAAGCAGGGGAGCCTGGGTGGCTCAGTCAATTGATCATCCGACTTTGGCTCAAGTCATGATCTCATGGTTTCGTAGGTTTGAGCCCTGTGTCAGGCTCTGTGCTGACAGCTTGGAGCCTGGAGCCTGCTTCAGATTCTGTGTTTCTGTGTTTCCCTCTCTCTCTGTCCCTCCCCCGCTCATGCTCTCTCTCTGTCTCTCAAAAGTAAATAATTTTTTAAAAATTTAAAAAAAATTGAAAAGCAAAATATACTTAACATTATTGATAATTGAATAGTTGCTTATGTACTAAAGAAAAATATTAAAAAAAATTTTTTTTTACATTTATTTATTTTTGAGAGACAGAGCACAAGTGGGGGAGGGGCAGAGAGAGAATGAAACAGAATCCGAAGCAGGCTCCAGGCTCTGAGCTGTCAGCACAGAGCCCAACGCAGGGCTCAAACTCAAAACCATGAGATCATGACCTGAGCCGAAGTCGGAGGCCTAACCGACTGAGCCACCCAGGCGCCCCTAAGGGAAAATATTTTAAATTGTAAAGGAAGAAAAAATAAAATTAATAGAAGAAAAAAACACTGCATTGCTCCTGGCTTGAGAAATGTTATTGTATAATAAAAATGGCAGCATTCTGTAAATTCACATATAGATTGAATGAAGTAGCCTCCATTGACCTCTTTGGGGAACATGAGTCTTTAGAAGTCTAGTCATTCTAATATACTTGAAAATATTACAAAATATAAATGTTACAGCATTGGTATTAAAAATGAAAAACAAGACCAGGGAATAGAACAGAGGCTTCAGAAATATAACATATTACAGGGGCGCCTGGGTGGCTCAGTTTGTTAAGCGGTCGACTTTGGCTCAGGTCATGATCTCGCAGTCTGTGAGTTTGAGCCCCGCATTGGGCTCTGTGCTGACAGCTCAGAGCCTGGAGCCTGTTTCAAATTCTGTGTCTCCCTCTCTCTGACCCTCCCCTGTTCATGCTCTGTCTCTCCCTGTCTCAAAAATAAATAAAACATTAAAAAAAATTTTTAAAATATATATATATAACATATTACAGAACTTGGAGGTGTAACTTACAAACCAAGAATAACTTAAAGGTGAAAGGAATCACCTTTAATGAATTTTGCTAGGACCCTGAGGAAAATGGACTTAGGTTTTTGTCCCTGTTGTGGATAAGAGATCAATTTAGGACTATTTACAAAAATCTATTTTCAGAGATCAGTTAGGTTTGTCACCATAATAGCTATTCTTCTGAAATGTGTCAATATCAGAAGGAAAGCAGCAAAGGCAGAATAAGGATAGTTGTTAAACATATCCAAGTTGAGTAATAGGAGTTTATTATACTAGTTTTGCTTACTTGTATATTTGGGATTTTCCATAATAATTTTTTTAATGAAAGTAAAAAAAATGGGAAAGATATATAGTGTGTATAACTGATAAAATTTTTATCCAAAAATATAAACAACGTTTATATATGTTAAACATATATGTTCTATAACCACATTCTATTTATTCAGTGGAAAAAAGGGATCAACAGGCAGACAATGAAGTATTGATAATAAATCATTACACAGAAAAACCTGCAGCTTTGGTATTAGTTAGAAATAAAATTAACATGAAAACATTGGTGTGTGTTTATTAAGGTAGAAAAAAAATTGTGAAACCTTATGTTGGCTAGAATATTCACTTACGTACTTGGTAGTGACTGTATCTAACTAGAGGGAAAACTAGCAGTAGACGGTATTTATAAAATTGTTCACTCACTGTACCTACTCTTCTGGGATAACAAGTATCTAAGACATTAGTGAATGCTACTATAGAATAGAATTTCTTCTCTAAAACGCTGTCGATTTAGGTGGCCCCCCAAATTAAGTGGCCTTTTCAGTCCCTTAATGGTTCTATAACTAGCAGTAAACACACTCTGTGGGTCAGGCACTGTTTCCATTCATTTAGACCTCACAACTTAAGGAGGGTGGTGTCTATCTGCATCTTACAGATAGGAGGATTCAGTCTTTGCAAAATGAAGTGATTTTCCCCAAATCACATGTTAATAATGAGCTCAACCAGGATCTGAGCCCAGGCAGTCTTATTTCAGACCCCCTGCTTTAAATCATTTCTCCAAACTCCCTCTCAGAATTAAAACCTTGTATCAAGTAGTTGACTTTCCTTTTGAGGGCCATGTAATTGCTTTAAGATGGCTACTATTAACATTCAGCTTCATTTTAGTATAGCTTCTAGATGGTTTTGACCATAATGCTGATGGGAATAAGCAGTGAAACAGATCTTCTGATATATAACTGATGTCATTGTAAATAGGTACGGCCTTTTTTGGAAAGCATTTTGGCAGCATATTTCAAGAGCCATAAAATGCTCACATTTTTTGACCTAGTTAATGCCATTTCTGGGAATCCTCTAAAGAAATAGTCTAATATGGAAAAAGCCATAAGCACTACAGTGATCACCACAGCCATGTTTGTAATAGAGCAACTGGAAGCAACCCTGAATGTTCATCAGTAGAGGAATGATTAAACACACCATGGTATATTTACTTAGGCAGCCAATAAAAATGAAGTGTGATGCAGCACAAAGAAAACAGGCATCTTGAGTTGTCAAAGTAGCACACAGCAGTATGTTTACAAAAATTACGTTCTTTACAAATATGAAAAAAAGATGGAATGGAAAACTGTGTGTAATATTTTTTCTTTCTGCTGTTTTTCAAGATTTTGTAATATAAATTTATTCCTAACCTTAAGATTTAAATCACATGATTACCTAGTGTTTTTGTGTATTCGTCTCCTAACCCTCACTAGATTATAACAACTGCTTGATTATAAGCTGTGTGGTTGCAGGCTGCATGTTAAAAAACACACAGAGAATGGGGCGTCTGGGTGGCGCAGTCGGTTAAGCGTCCGACTTCGGCCGGGTCACGATCTCGCGGTCCGTGAGTTCGAGCCCCGCGTCAGGCTCTGGGCTGCTGGCTCGGAGCCTGGAGCCTGTTTCCGATTCTGTGTCTCCCTCTCTCTCTGCCCCTCCCCCGTTCATGCACTGTCTCTCTCTGTCCCAAAAATAAATAAACGTTGAAAAAAAAAATTAAAAAAAAAACCACACACAGAGAGCATCACTGGACACAGGCAGACTTCAAGAACCTTGCAGGTGCTTCATTTACTGGTTGCATGAACCTCGGCCAGTCACTCTGTCTCAGCTGACTCATTTGACCCATGAAGTGAGCAGTGCAGTTTGCAAAGCATGACTAGAGTCTTTGGAGTCAGGGGACCTTACTGTGTGTGTCTTTGGCTCTTAGACAAGTAGCTCAAACTTTGTAAAGCTCAATTTCCTCATCCATAAAAATGGAGCTAGTGAGATCAAGGTCTGGCACTCCTTTAGTAGATGCTCTGAAAGTGTTCCTTCCATTCAATTATGGCCCTTATAAAGTGTTCCTCACCTTTCTCTTTGCATGACAAGAGCAAATATAAAGTCTTTCAGCTAACTTCTTTTGTCTGAAATCTTTTGAGCAGCAGCTTTTACACGTCAGTCTTCTAGAGTAACTTGTTATCTGTAATTTAGAGTTAAGGATGAAGGAAGAAAAGATTTTGTCATTCAGTATGGCCAGCAAACTTTTCAGTTTTGTTGTAATCCTTTTCTTATATGATTATAAAAAAAAGTAAGTGGCCATTGTTGAACATGTGAAAAACGTGGAATCCTGGAAGAAGAAAGCTATGCGATAATCTTCCCACCAAGAAATAACCATTATACATTTCATTTTATTTCTTCTTAATTTTTTCTAAATATGACTTTTTTTAAGTAGAACTATAGGAAAGCTCTCATTAGATCGTTTGTATGTTTGGGGCAAGTTTATTATGACGTTTTCTTTTTGCTTTGAGGTAGTGTACCTTTTTGTATTTTAATATTCATTTTTGAGAGGGAGACAGCACGAGTAGGGGAGGGGCAGAGAGAGAAGGAGACACAGAATCTGAAGCAGGCTCCATGGTCTGAGCTGTCAGCACAGAGCCCAATGCAGGGCGTGAACCCACAAACGACAAGATCATGACCTGAGCCGAAGTCAGACACTTAACTGAGCCACTCAAGCGCCCCAAGATAGTTTACCTTTAACAAGTAATTCTTATACAGAGATAAAGACCAAACTAGCAATAGGGAACCAGATGGAGGATGGGGTAAGGATAGCTCTGTCTTAATTAGTAGGACAATTTTTTCTGTAATTCTGATACCTGTCAAAGAATGTACTTATGTAAAGTATAATTACCCGAATCATACTTCCTGGACTTTTTTAGGACAATTACAATTTTAAATAACTTGTGATATTTTCATTGCAGGTTATCTTGTACCATTTCAGACCATGAGTTGTGAAGTTTGGTCTGGAAAATATAATCACCAGACATAAACTTGGAATAAAAAAAAAAAAAAAAAGGCTTGCAGAATAACCACAATTTCTTGGCTCTTGTCCTTATCATTTTTAGAACATGCAGTTTTAAAAAATCGTCAGTCCCTGTAACATCCTCTGGAGAAAAGGGGGAAATTTATCCAGTGACAGAACCAACAGAGCAGCAAATACCTAGAAAGGCAGCCTGACCTACTGTGTCTGTGCAGGGCCAGGCATTGATGCCACATTACCCTGACTTGTGTTGAGCTTGTACTGAAATCAGAAAGAGAGAATGTTACTTGTTGAGGGATTAAGAACGTTGATCCTTCCATTTCTGGGCTTTGCTGTTCAAGGCAGGCTTCTCCGGAATGACTTTAAAGGTGGGGAGAAAGGTGTTTTCCTTCTTCCATTTCTTTTCTTCACAGCAGTAGTAGAATTATGAAAGGTGACAGGGTACATCCTGTATAAATAATTTTCATTGTGGCATATCTGTCATCCCCACTACATCGAGGAAGACATGAGAAATGTTTGAGGTCAGTGTATTGTCTTGCCTCATCACTCTCCTTGGAATATGCCACTGTGGCTTGTGCCCTTTTCACTTTTGAGGTCTGCTTCCACAGGCAAGAGACTGTCGATTGGTTGGGAGTAGGTGCCCCTCACTCCTGCTTTAGAATCTGCACATCAGGACAGTCACTTGTCCTTTTGAGTCTTATCTTCTGACAAGGAAGGGCCATAACTCCTTACTGATACTTGCTTGTTAACCCTTCCCAATCATTTCCTCTTTGAGGAAAATCACTTATTTACGGGAGAAAACCTAACCTATAGTACAGTTTGAGAATCCAGATTAGAATTTAATGGACCTCCACAGCGTTAGGCAGTAGTTAGGTGCAGTGGGATAGTAGAGATTTGGAAGTGTCATGTGGGAGTGGGACAGATAACTATAGCCTGTAAACCTTCTACTTGGAATAACTTTGGTCTCTTCAAAACTGTGTTTGCCTGAGATGGAACTTGGTACTCTGTGAAAAATGATGACCTGAGATTTTTGAGCTTCTGAGGGAAGTGGTACCCAGAGCTGTAAAAGGGAGGAAGCTGCATAGAAAGTTAGCTGAATCTACATGCTATTCTTATGAGAGAAAATGATCAGTTCTACTTAATTCACTATATCACTTCTTAGATTTTTTCTATAACTAATTATTGATAAAAGTGATTTTATTTCTTTCAGTATTGCCTGTCAGGGCACCCAACCTTACCATGCAATGTGCTCAAATTCAAATCAACTACTATTATGTTGGACTGTGGACTGGACATGACTTCCACTCTCAATTTCCTTCCTTTGCCACTTGTTCAAAGGTATGTGCTGCTGCATCTCAGACAAAATGAGATTTTGTTTTTCGAAAAATGGTACCGATTAGCATAAAGATTACTAGTACCTTGTGTGTTGTCCTTAGTTTACTTTGTTCCCTAAAAATGTTCTTTATCAGAATCATTTCCTTTGGCTGGGATGATGGAAAGTGTTGTATTGATTTATTGATTGACTTCTTTATTATAACTTCTGAGCTTCTGTAAAATGTTCCTGCAACTGCTCTATGCAAGTGAGGTCATGTATATTTCATCTTTCTTGCTAATTCATATAAGAGCTGATAAATGGTCAGCTGATGAGCCCAAGAATTGAATTTTAGAACCATTTAACTGCCTTTGCAGCGACTTGACATCATAGAGCCTGACATTTCTTTTTGATAGGTATCTATGGATTATATTCATAATTGTCAGCTGTAGATATCATAGAATCATATATGAAGCCAAAGTCCTTGTCTTAAAGCAGATATCTCAAGACTATAGTCACCACTGTTTACTCTTACTAATACTTTGTCATGGAAATCGGCTTCCCAGTTTGCTGTTATTTGGAAGCAGCAATTTATAAGAGAAGTGGGTAACTTATATAAGCAAATATACTCCCAGTAATAAAAAGTGGTATCACATAGGAGAGACAGAAAAGCTATCTAAAACAGATTTAAGAGCTTAAAAGCATAGCAGCCTAGGTAAACCATCTAATATACCTCATTCCTGAAGATATCACCGTATGCAATGATTATTCATAATGATAATCTCCTGAACCATCTAGAAAAAGTATAATTAAAAATCCGTCTTTGGGTTTTGTTTTTGTTTTTTTGTTTTTTTGAGACAAGGAATACCAATAAGGTAAAGGGGACAGAGATAATTCCAGATTACATTTTGTGTAAAGCTGATAAAATTCAGTTATAATCACACCTAAAACTTAGAAATGCATTTATTATCCACAGATACTATCTATCTATATATATATTTACAACTGTTTCAGAAATTGTAGGTATCATGTATATTTCTGTATAAAAGTGACTGACAAGTTATTTCATACTAAAATAGCCTGATATTATTGTCTGTTTATCCCCCAAACATTACAGTGTCCATTTGTTTGTTGTTTATTAAGAATCTGCACTGGACTGGAGCAGGGGATACAGATCTAAACAAGACCACTTTCTTTTTCTCATGGAGCTTACGTTGTGTTGGAGAGAAAGTATTCCACAGTTGAAAATTTCATTATACTTGTGTTAAGAGAACAACTATACACTTGTGATAATTACTAAAAAAACAAAATATAAGTACTATGAGAGTTTCCAAGAGGCGGCCTCTATGCACTGCGAAGTCATGAATTATCTAGGTGCTCCAGTCCTGAATTGGGCAATTTTAGCCACATATTTTCCCTTTCGTGTTCACTTTTGTCTTTACCTAATTCTGTGTTCTCACAGCCCTGGCTTAGCATTGGAATCCACTTCTATTCTCTCTTCCCCTTTGTCATTGTTCTTCTCTCAGAGGGAAGTTATACTAGAGGGATGATTGGCAACCCATATGTAGTTCCTTAAAAAAAAAAAAGTGTTTTCTGTTGCTCAGGCCAGAAACCTTAGAGATACAGTTGGCCAAAATAGTATCCCCAGTCCCTCCCTAGCCCTTCGTCCTGCTTTATTTTTCTTCATAGCACTTGTCCTTACATTATATATACATATTTAGTTTATATGTTGTCTGTCTTCTCCACTAAAAGTTTTGTAAGGGCTGGGATCTTTTTGTTCACCACTGAATCCCCCTTGCCTAAAATACTTCTTGGCACGTAGTAGCTACTCAGTATAAGATTTGTCTTATACTGATATAAGATTTGTCTTATACAGAGAAGTGAATCTTCTCTGGATTCCTGCCCTCTTGAAGTGTGATTTCATTATTCATTATAATCTTTTCTTTATCTTGAACCTTCCCATCTTGATTCAGTTCTTCCCATTTAATTATGCTCAATTACTTCTAACTTAATATTTAAAAAAACCTTTTTTAACCTACTCTCGACTCCACTTTCCGTTTCAGCATTACTAACTCCTCTCCAGTCTATGTGCCCACACCACCTACCAGAACACCTCTCACTAGAATCACAAATGACTTCGTGTCATTAGATGCACGTTTGTCAGTTCTCATCCCCACTTGGCCATTCAGCATTGTTCTCCTCCATCATAATGCATTCCTGGTTCTCCTCTTCTCTAACTCTTCCTCTTCTATCTACCTTGGAGATTCATCTTTTTTTTACTGACAATCATATATCAGAATTCTTCGATATCCAGTACTTAGCCATCAGAGTATCCACCAAGGAAATTTCCTAAATGCTCAGGGCTTTGATTACCATCTAAATAATAACCTACAAATGTGTATCTTTAGTTAGTAATCCTCTTCTGAGTTCCAGATTCATAAACCCAAAATGCCTACTGAGTTTCTCTCCTTGGATGTGGCTTTGGAGGTACTTCAAAACTCAGCATGCCCCAAGCTCAGCTCATGAATTGATGGTTCAGAAGAGAAGACCCTCCCAGACCTGGTTATCCCCCACAGTACCCTATCTTAATGACTGGCATGCTGTTCTGAAAGCCAGAAAACTGGGAGTTAACTTAGATATGCCACTATTTCTCATTCCCCGTATCCAGTCTTTCATGAAGCCTTGTTAGTTTTACCTTCTCAAACAGTTTCGAATCCAGTTACTTCTCTTTAAGTTCTGCTGCAGGTGTTATCGTATTTTACAGGCATTACTGCCAAGGCCTCCTCATCAGTGTCTTCAGTTCTGATCTTGCCCTTTTCTGAATCCAGAGCCATTTTTGTGTAACTTTTTCATTTTGAAATCACTTCAGATTTACAGAAAAGTTGCAAGAATAGTACAAACATCTCCCAGTTACTCTTGTTAACATTTTATCATATGTACTTTTATAATTTTCTGTTTATACGTATGCATACAACTTTTTCTGACCCATTTGAAAGATACAGACAGGATGCTCCTTTACCACCTAAATACTTGAGGCCTATTTTCTAGGAAAAAGGAAATTATTTTACATAACCACAATACAATAATCAAAATCAGGAAACTCACACTGGCACTATGCTAGTATCTAAGCTGTCTACCTTCTTCGTATTTCCCAAGTTACACCAATTCATATTTCAGTATAATGCCTTTTATAGCAAAAAAGAAGAATAACAGTAGTGTTCCAGGATCCAGTGCAGATCACACATTTCATTTAGTTGTTTTGTCTTCAGTCTCCATTAATCTGGAAGAGTTTTGCAGTCTATCTTTATGACCTTGCCATTTTTAGGAGTACGGGCTAATTATTTTATGTAATGTCTTTCAGTTTGGATTTGTCTGATACCTCTGCATGATTAGGTTAGGATTATTTTGATAGAAATACCACACAAGTGGTGGTATATGTTATCAGAATGCACATGATATCAATTTTCTTCAACATTGTCTTGTAGAAATAAACATCTAGTCTTGTCTCTCACCTGTTTAAAACGTTTCACTGGTTTTCATCGCTCTTAGGATAAATACCAAGTTCATCTTGGTATATTACGGTTTATGCCTACCCCTCTAGTATCTTACTTTTTATTTCCTTTTAGTTTCAAAGAAATCATATTTCTTGCCTGGGAGCAGTCACACTCATTTTTTCCGTCAGTCGTAAAGGCTCTTCTCCCCCAGCCCCATCCTGCTTTCCCTGAGCCTGCTTCACAGGAGCTCGTGTTTCAAGTCATTTATGACTTCAGTTTCTATATAAGAAGGACATAAAGATGGTATTCTGGTCGGGTGAGGGGGACAGAGTGTGTGGGCCTCTTCTTGAAGTTTCATTTGAATAACCTTCTATGTAAGATGTCCATGCCAAAGGCTGGTGAGAATTACTGGAGGAAAATATGGGTCTTGTCTTTCTCTGTTCCCTCCAACCCTGTCCTTTGGCCCAGTTTCCCCTTGAATCTAGGACTGTCCAGATCTCAGCTCAGTCATCAGACCCAGAGAAGTCTTTTGATGCTGCCTAGACCAGTCCCTCTTTAGGGAATTTTGTACCATCCTGCATCATCATTTTTAGTATCTTCTTCTCTATTTGTGTGATTACTTGTAATGTCTGTCTTCCCTGCTAACTTGGGGACAGGTATGTTTTGTTCACCGTCATATCACCAGCATGCCTGACACATAAATATTCATTAATAAATGAGTGAAAATGAACAATACTCCTACAGTACTACACCAAATATTGAAGTTCTTCCCTCCATGTTCCCTTTTTATGGAAACACTTCTCCACCCTCACCTCCTAACTCCTATTCCCAGCTCTCCCACAACACCACACGCTGTCAAAGGTGCCCTTCCTATGTGAACCTGTAACACTTCTGCTTACCCCATCATGCTTTTATTTTATTCTGTTTAATTGCTGTTTACCATCTCACTTTACTAAAGTGCAAACTCCTAAAACTCAAGGTTTATTTTGAACTGTCATTACATTACAGTACATTGTTATGTGCACTTTGTATACTTGGCTCAGAGTAAGCTTTTTTTAAATATTATTTGAATGAATGAATGTAGTCATGCCTCTTAGATTATTTTCTGATTATAAAAGTAATACATTTCAAAATAGGCATTTGGAAAAATGAAAAGTATAAGGGGAAAATGAATTGCATACCATGTTCATTCTAACTTTTGCTATTTTGTTAGGTAACAGATTACTTTTAAATGCCTTGGGTTATTTATTTACTTATGGGAATATTTTACCTAATTTTTATACTTAAAAAAATATTTATTTTGAGAGAGAGAATGAGCGGGGGAGGGTAGAGAGAGAAGGAGAATCCCAAGCAGGCTCTGTGCTGCCAGCACAGGGCCCAACATAAGACCCAATCCCACGATCATGACGTGAGCCAAAATCAAGAGTCAGACGCTTAACCGACTGAGTCACCCAGACACCCCGATAATATTTTACTTATTTAAAAAAAAAAATTAAATAAACAGGGGAAGGGGATTAAGAGGCACAGACTTCCAGTTATTAAGTAAATAAGTCACAGAGATGAAAAGGACAGTCATTAATATTGTAATGTATGGTAATCTGGTGACTACAGTTCTCATGGTGAGCATTTAGTAATATGTAGAATTGTCAGATCAATATATTGTACACCTAAATCTAATTTAATGCTGTCAGTCAGTAATATAAAATACTGAAAAAGATCTTGTATACATGTTTTTTCTTGACTATAATATTTTTAATGGCATTCTTTTCTAAGAAATTATTAAATAGGGGATGCAAAGATGTGTTAATCTATAATCATAATTTATCTAATATCTTCACCTCTCATATTTTATTAAGGTATATTTCTATGGAGACACTTCTTTTTCCTTGCTTTAAAAAACTTAGGGGGTGCCTGGGTGGCTCAGTTGGTTGAGCATCCGACTTCGGCTCAGGTCATGATCTCACAGTTTGTGGGTTCGAGCCCCACATCAGGCTCTGTGCTGACTGCTTGCTTAGAGCCTGGAGCCTGCTTCAGTTTCTGTGTCTCCTTCTCTCTCTGCCCCTCCCCCACTCACGCTTTGTCTCACTCTGTTTCTCAAAAATAAATAAATGTAAAAAAAAATTTTTTTTTTTTAAAAACTTAGGGGCCCCTGGGTGGCTCAATCAGCTGAATGTCCAGCTCTCAATTTCAGCTTAGGTCGTGATCCCAGGGTGGTGGGATGGAGCCCTGTGTCAGGCTCCCCGCTGTGTGTGAAGCCTGCTTAAGATTTTTTCTCTCCCTCTCCACTAGTCCCTCCCCCACTTGTGCACATAACTAACTAACTAATACAAATTCTGTAATCATTAAGAGCAAAGTCCTAAGTCCCTTCCCTTTTGGTAGCTTAAAGTGTACTGACTCTTTATGATTTAGTCATTAACTGAGTGGAACTCAGTAAGTAAATATTTTCATCTCTGTAGTCAACATCCCTTTGCCGTTTGGTGACACGTCTGTGGCCCTTATTTTTGGCCATAACATGGCCATAACATGGCCATGCTCTTTGAGCAGTCATTCCCATTTACTGGCAATTTCTCAAATCCAGAATAACCACAGGTGTTTTATAGAAGGCTTTGATGTGTAAAAAAAGTATTTAGCAAGAGTTAAAACTATAGGATCTTAGGAGCACCTGGCTGGCTCAGTTGGTAGAGTATGTGACTCTTGATCTTGGGGCTGGCTGTAAGTTCAAGTCCCACGTTGGTAGAGATTACTTAAAAATAAAATCTTAAAAAAAAAAAAAAAAGGTTGGGGGGGGTACCTGGGTGGCTCAGTCAATTATGGGTCTGACTCTTGATTTCAGCTCAGGTCATGATCTGACTGTTCATGAGATCACACCCCATGTCAAACTCTGCGCTGACAGCATGGAGCCTGCTTGGTATTCCCTCTCTCCTCTCGCTGTATCTCTCCCCGACTTGTGTTTTTTCTCTCTTGCTCCCTCTCAAAATAATAAACATTAAAAAAAAAAAAGTACAGTATCTGCAAATTTTACTTTTTAAAAAAGTTATTTTTGGGCTCCTGGGTGGCTCAGTTGGTTGAGTGTCTAGTTCTTGATTTCAGCTCAGGTCATGATCCCAGGTTCATGGGATTGAGCCTTGTGTCAGGCTCCATTGTAAGTGTGGAGCCTGCTTAAGGTTCTCTCTGTCTCTCTCTCTCTCTCTCTGTCTCTCTCTCTCTCTCTCTCTCTCTCTCTCTGTCTCACTCTCTCACTCCCCCTCCCCCTCCCTTCCTCCCTCCACCCCTTTCTGGCTTTTGTACTCTCTTGCTTGCTCTCTTGCTCCCTCTCTCGCTCTCTAAATAAGCAAACAAACAAATTTCTCTGATAAGCAGTGTACCATTCTGATCATTTGTTGAAGACAACTAACTGAATCAGTTATCTGTAATTTGAAGGCTGATTTCTGTGTGTCTGATGGGAAACAGAATGCATGTCCTATGATTCAGTTCACTTTTAAAGGGAAGTGAATATTTACAATCTTCCTTTAGAGAGCTAGCATGCACAGAATGAGAACAGTATTCACACTGTTTTGTCATTACATTTTTATCTGAATGCTTGGTTTTTTTAATCTGACCTGGCAGTCAATGTATTTTTCAAGAAATAAGTCTATAAGTGAAGACACACGTGACTTTGAAACGAGATGGGAATTAAAGAGCTAATGATAGAATATTTTTCTGTGAGGTTAGTGCAGAAAACTCCCAGAGTTTAAAAAACAAGTTTATCAGGTATAACTTATATGACCCAAACTTACTCTGCTAGTAGTAATTTTCATTCCCAAGTATGAAATCAAAATTCTCACTTTTTGGTAAATCAAAGCAAAATGTAAACAGAATGTAGGCAAAACGTATGTGGGACTTCCTAGTCTTTACATTCTCACACCTTCTCTGTAAGTTTTGAATTACTTCAGAATTAATAGTTATCCCCCAAATTCCTATTGTTTTCTAAAATTAGATGCATGTGTATTTTTATTCAGGCTTTTAGCCTTTCCTAGAAGATTGGAAAATATTCACAGTATTTATGTTTCTTATTTTCATTCTCTTTCACCTAATTACAAAGTCAGAATTTGATAAACCTATTTGGCAAGAGGCTAAGGGACTGTATATTAATTTGGTTTCTGATTATAGTCTTTTAGTCCCACACTGTTACCTTGCCCTTAATTTTTACTTTACAGACTAATTTTGTGAGGAGGCGCTAAAATCCTGTTGCCACCCACCTTGTACTCCCAACGTGCTTTTCTTCACCTAACACCTTGATCATTAAGTTCTTCTTTTAACCAGCATATTTCTCCCTAAGGTATTTGCATTTTCAGCCTTCAGCATAATTCTCCTAGTCAACTGATAGCACACAGTTAAATCCTGAGATTGCCAGAAGTGCATGATTTCTGAATCTAGACTTTCTTAGGGTATCCTACACGTGAAACGAGCCTCACCTCCTAGAAATTATTCACCTATGCTGTCATTTTGTAACACTCAGGAAAACTAGGTTCGTTTTCCAGATTTGGAAACCCAAGCCACAGGTGCAAAGTGACTAATCCACTTATAAGCAGTGAATGTGGAATGTGGACTTGACCAGAATTCAGGTACTGTATTTTTATTTGCAGTGAATTCAGACTGATAGGCAGCTAAGTGTTCTTGTCAGAGCACCTGACCCCTCTGAGTCTGTTTTCTCATCCACAGTATGATGATCCTGTTTAGCCTTCCCCGCAGGCTTGTTGTCAGGCACAAGCAGGGTGAAGTCAGGGGCAGTAATTGGAAAACTGTAAAATGCTCTAGTGTCTCATCTTTCTTTTTTCTCTTTATTATTTTGCATAGGATTCTTTTAATTTTCCCAGTTGAGTGCTAAATTCTTTGGCTTGTTAATGTTCCATCGCCACATAATTCTTAAGCTTGCTACAGTGTGGTTATTTTTCTTTCCTCTTTTTGATTAGTATTTTGGGTGGACATTGTTGCCAGTAATTTCAAACTGTTTTTAACTTTATGGAGATGATAACAGTCACCATGAAATCACTGAGGACTGTAATCGATTTAGGATAATTGAATCTTTTGTTTTGCAGTCCCAGGCTGTCTAATCTTCCTGGCTGGTCCCTAAAGGATGGAAATGCTTTCTTGGACAAGGTAATGATAACTGAAGCATATCTATACCCAGTGGAAAGCCATCTTGTCACACCAGAGCCACCGTATAGTACTGTGACTGATGGGTGTATTTTTTTCTCAATATATTCTCTCAGAAAAACCCCAAGATCCATGTAGGGTCTTCAGTACTTGGTGATTATTGTCTTTAAGAGCCTTTTAGGGAATCTCAGTGTTCAAATTCAGGTCCAATTTGCTCGTATGTAAAAATCTAAAAACTTCTGCTGCAAATACATTTTATCACCACAGAAAGAAAACTATTATTTTTAGAATTGCAATGAGAGTTTCAAAGGTAATACTGATAGAGAGTTCCATCCAATTCATTCTATTTTCAGGCTAGACTGACACCATGACTGGAAAGAGTAAAACTTTAAAAAAAAAAAAAAAAGACTTTAAAATCCTCAAGTATGTGAGTTTTAAACTGCTTCTATCCATGCTTAGGGAAGGTGGGGCTTTGAAAAAAGTTTGGTTCTTACTCTTTGGGTGAGGAGAGGCCATGGAAGATTGCAGGAGGGCAGTGTCATCATCTGATCAGATCTCTTGCTGCCTTGTGGGGAACAGACTATGAAGCCAGTGTTTAACTTCCCAGGCAATGTTCTTGGGGGAGTGGGAGAGTAACATGATCTTGGGTGAATTCAAAATGAGGGCCTTCCAGGGGCGCCTGGGTGGCGCAGTCGGTTAAGCCTCCGACTTCAGCCAGGTCACGATCTCGCGGTCCGTGAGTTCGAGCCCCGCGTCAGGCTCTGGGCTGATGGCTCGGAGCCTGGAGCCTGTTTCCGATTCTGTGTCTCCCTCTCTCTCTGCCCCTCCCCCGTTCATGCTCTGTCTCTGTCTGTCCCAAAAATAAATAAAAAACGTTGAAAAAAAAAATTAAAAAAAAAAAAAAATGAGGGCCTTCCAAACTATGAACTAGGATCTCACTCCAGCCTTTCCTGGTAGCCTGGAATGGATAACCTTATAGGTATGAAAAGAGAGCACACAACTAGGAATCTAGGATTTGGGGCCCTACTCTGACTTTAATCATGGACTAGCCCTACAGTAAATGACTTAAATAACTTTTTTCTTCAAGGCTATTAAATTTTTGACATTGGATTATCATCACAATAATTCCTTCCTCCGACCAGTTTTTAGGCAGTTAATTTATAAATGAGAGACCAAAGGTACAAAAAATGTTAAAACTATAATCTAGTCACCTTTTCTCCTAAAAAAAAAAATCACAGGCAAAGGAAGGTCAAAAACTGTGAAGCTCATCCATGCCGTTTTCAGTCCTCTAAATCATTCTTCCTCTCCCAAGTTTCACAATTGAAAGACTAAAGAAATTTAAAGATCCTCAAAATGACTCATCCGCATAAGGCATTTCCTTCTTGTAATAGGTACTGTTAAATAAAGAGGGGATCTTTTTACAGAATTAATTTCTGTAACTGCACCTCAACCTCCAGTGCAAGGCAAATGCATAATTTGAAACCAGGTTTCCCTCATAGCCAACTATAAAATTATGTGACATTCAGAAATCTGTGCACCTGATTTCAGCCTAACTCTCCTGCTGGCTGTAAATCATTATTCCCTGAGAAAGGCTCAGAAGCATCCCATTACCAGTGCATTGTGAGCGAAAATGACTTGCATGTGTATGTGGGAGCATTTCATTAGAAGGGAGTGGTGAATAAAATACAGGGCACTGTAAGTGCGTGGAATGCAAATATGCTTCTCCAGGCCAGAAAGCGTCAGAAGAGGCTCTGTCATGTGAGCTAGACATGCCCTGATGTGTAGCATTATGGAGAAGAAGATTACATAGCCAGTTTAAGAGCAGTCAGGGCTTTGAAATTTCCCATGATTTGTCTCTAATCATATTCAACCTCATCCTAAGGGAGTTGGGAGTCTTCTCCCATTAAACATAATTGTTCATTTGTTTTTAGCTAGCAGGTACATTGTAATTAAGAACTATTTTCAGTCTGTTTTTGGCTTAGTGTTTCACTGTTTAAAAGGTAGTCATATAAAGAGAGGAACCGGAACCAGAGTTTACTGTGGAAGGTAAGGGGAGGAAACCTTCTGTCAAGGTTCTGATATAAGACCTGTAAAATTCAAAAGGAGAATTGCATAGTTAATACCCTAATTTCGGATAAAGATTGAGAATAAAACCAAGCTCCCATGTGTAAAGACACTTGTATATGAATATATAGAAATACATGTTCAATGACTAATGAAAACATGATGGAACAAAATTCTAACAGTATTTTTCTTTTTCTGGAAAGAGCAAACTGTCGAGCAAATTCTCACTTTTACTGGTTTCCTTATAAAGTCACAGAAGACTTTGACCTTGATGAAGCAAAAAATCCTCCACAGATTTCAGTTTCAAGTATAATGTGGGAAGATAGCCACTCGAGTGGCTTTCTGGAGGCATTTGTAGCAGACCCCATAGGTGGCCCCCTCGTGCCTCTTCAGTGTGCTGCTCTGTCATAATTTCAGCTGCCCATACCTGGATGAGTCTGCCGGAGAGTTTTCCCCTGAAGCTGCACAAATGCAGGAGTTACCATGTAAATAAATATCCTAGATCCGTTGCCTCTGAGGAGGGTAACTCCGAGGTGTGTGTTTCACACCATTTCTCAGAGTTCCCCATGGGAAGAAGTCCCAGCTGCCCACAGTGGGGTACAGCTTAGTAACATACCCATGATCAGCCCCCTTCCTTTCCCCCGATCGCCCATCAGGGCGCCCATCCTCCTGCCCTTTTTTCAGCACTTCCGTGTTAGCTTGCACTCACCATTTTCTCAAGGTCTGTTTATGAGGGAATTCAAACTAAGACATATTAAATATGGTAGGGCACAAGCAGAGTAGGGAATTGTACTATATTCTCTTTCTATATAAGTGTACTTTTTTCTTTTGAATAAATACATGTGGTTTATAATCCCAAATGAATTGTGTGCTCCGTGAGGACAAAGGTTACGTTCACAGAGGTGATAGTAGTGGTGGTGGTTTAATCCCTACCCTCTGCGCTTCATCTCCCTCCTTGCTTGCCCCTTGTCCCTCACCCCTCGATCCTTGGTAGGAGGAGAAAAAGCCTCTAAGTCGTTTGTCCTTGGCCAGGACTCCTAACCTGATTGCATAACAAAATCATTAGAGGTGCTTATTATAAATATAGGTTTCAAGGCCTCATATCCAGATTTCTAATCCCTTGATGGAGCCTAGGAATCTTTACTTCCATCAGCGTTCCCAGATGATTCTGATACTGCTGGTATAGGCTATGTAACTATTACTTGGGAAGCACTGCATTGTGATTTAGAAAGCAGCGTATATCCACACATGCTTGAAGAGACATCGAGAAATGCACATTCAAGCCCCAAGTCAGCCACCAACCAGCGTTTTTTATCCTGCATAAGACACTTAACCTCCCTGAGCCTAAACACGAAAGCAGTTCGCCTGAATAACCTTCCGACTTCCCTCCAACTCTCTAGCAGTCTGATTCTTCATGGAAAATTTGGTTTGGGGATGAAGTTTCTTTGGTGCTATATCTGTTAGATATCTCTTCTTAGAATTTTTTCCTTTTGGTTTCTTTTAGGAATTAAAAGAGTGCTCAGGTCATGTATTTGTGGATTCGGTGCCTGAATTCTGCTTGCCAGAGGTAAGATGAAAGTGATTCTTATTGTAGAAACAAAGCATATCTTGTCATCTCTCAAAATGGAAGTCAAGAAATAATCTTAAGGGGCTTAGCTTTCTGTTTTCAAAATGAAATGAATCTATTATTCCAGGCACATTATCATGCAACTAAAATATAATCATTTAGGAGCCTTTTATATTATCTGTAAGAAATTTAACTCTCCTTTTTGTATTCCTAGCTCTTTCTATAATCCCCACTGACACTTGTACCAGGGCATAGTTCTGAGCATGATACAGAAATAACTCAAGCCTTTCAGTTTTGTAATTATATCCCTGTGTCTTAGATTAGCCATACTGTTTGTAGTCTTGCTTACAGTGGGTAATTGGGAATTGCTGTTATTCAACCAATACAGTAAACTGTAATATCAAATATTGCTTGAAATTCACAGATTCTGAATTGAGCCACGGATACCTATTCACTTACATATTATTATCACAGTGACACTTGTTTTAAGAGTTTGGGGTCAGTTTTATCATTTTAAAGAAAACAAAGGTCAGTTTCCATTCATTTTAATTTTTTGTTTCCTTGTTTTTATTTATTTTTGAGAGAGAGACAGAGAGGCGAGCAGCAGAGGGTTAGAGAGAGAGGGACAGAGAACCCAAAGGAGGCTCCAGGCTCCAAGCTGTCCGCACAGAGCCCAACACGTGACTCAAACTCAGGAACCATGAGATCATGACCTGAGCCGAAGTCGGACACTTAACCAGCTGAGCCACCCAGGCGTGCCCCTGCCCCATTCACTTTAAATGCAGCTAAGTGATCTCAGTTGACAGAGTCCTGATCTCTAGAGCGGTCTAGATGGCATTCTCAACAGACAAAGTATAGGGAGGCCAGTAGCTAGTCCCAGGTTCCTAAGGAAATCAGTGAGAAGCAACCATCCTGTTCTTTCCATGTGCCCAGTGGATTATGGTGCCTCTAGAAAATACTGTCACAATTCAGTGCCAGAAGAAAATTTGAAGTACTATTTCCCTTATTTTTGTACTCTTTCTCCGTCTCTTTCCATTTTAACACCTTCTTTGATATTCTGTAGATAAACTTGTTTTCTCTCGTTGAAGTATGTGTATGTGCCCTTTTGGAGTTGTGGAGCAAGATTGGTAACTGAAGGTGGCAGACAAGGGAACAAGTTTGAGATAAAGTAGTAAGAGAAACAGTGAAGGTAAAGAGTTGCCAAGAATCCTGAGCTCTTCTTCCTAACTGCTATTCAAATCTTTTGTCACCTTCATTTGTCATTTAGGAATTGGTGGGGCAGGTCCCCATCTGTTCAAAGATTCCTAATCCCAGGTGCTGCATTTATTTTCAGCTTGCTACATATGGCACTGACTGCAGCAACCTTCAGTTTATGGACCACAGTGTAGAATTTATGAATTGGTGTTCTGATGACTTTCGGACCTGCTCCATGGAGTACTAATCAATTAGAAATTGGAATTAAACAATTCGTATTTTGGGCACCTGGTTGGCTCAGTCAGTTAAGTGTCCGACTTCGGCTCAAGTCATGATCTCACGGTCCATGAGTTTGAGCCCTGTGTCAGGCTCTGTGCTGATAGCTCAGAGGCTGGACCTGCTTTGGATTCTGTGTCTCCCTCTCTCTCTGCCCCTCCCCTGCTCATGCTCTGTCTCTCTCATTTAAATGTTTTAAATAAACATTTTTAAAAAATTACTATTTCACAGTTCACCTTTTGCTTGGCTAAAGGATTATTGATATATTTAGGCTTCTAGAGCTATGTAAGTTTTTTCAGCTTGTATTGTCTTGTAGTTTGTGTCAAGTTAGTAATAGTCACTATTTTAAGGTAGAGGCAGGGCATTGTATGATTGGGAGAAAATAGGAGAGTCACAGAATCAGGACAGATATACTTATTCCAGTGCAGTCTTCAGAAACTTATAGGTGAGCTAATCCCAGTCTTCCTGGAATTTAAAATCTAGTGCAACTACCTTAAATATTTTTGTATCTGCCTAAGTCCACACTGTAGACTGAGTATAAAGTCTAGGGCAATATAGTAAGAAACCAATAAATTATGAGTGTTTGACCCAATTCATGGTCTATAGAACCCAAATGTCTATATACAACAAGTTTAAAATTAAAATAATCTTGATTGGATTTTGAGTGAAAGAATGTAAACAAAAACATAAATGCGAGTATATAAACATGGTTTGGATGTTAAATTTATTTCTCAGGAAAAATGCTTATGTAGGCACCCTTGATATATATACAGACAGAATATATATGTATACATATATTTTTTTCTTCTAGCTGTCCTTACCAAATTTCTAATCATTCTAGACTCTGTGGGCTGACTCTTACATATTAAAGAGAAATTTCAAACTCACCCAGTTTCTCTGTGCAAGAGGGAAAGGAGATGCTTTTGAGCTTTCTTGTTGTTTCAACCGTTGTTTTCTTGTTTTCTAAAGTTTTTTTTTAAGTTTATTTATTTATTGGGGGGGGCGGGGTGGGGAAGGGCAGAGAGAAAGGGAGAGAAAGAATCCCAAGCAGGCTCCACAGTGCCAGCACAGAGCCTGACACAGGGCTCAAGCCCACAAACTGTGAGATCATGACCTGAACCGAAATCAAGAGTCAGACACTTAACTGATTGAGCCACCCAGGCATTCCCTTGTTTTCTTCTGGATCTGTCACTCTGCGATTATGTCTTAATTTTCTTATTTGTTTAAGAATGGTTCTAAAGAGGTAGTAGGGAATAGAACTATTGGAATGTTACATGACCCTTCCTTATGAGGATATTGTCCTGGAAGTGCAATGCACACATGGAGTTAAGGGTGGTGTAAATTAGCTGTTACTGTCATTAGGCATTTTATTCACACAGATTGCCATTGCCCTAGCAGTGAGTAACTTCTGACCTCTAATCTACATGCTGTCCTCAGGAGCGGATTATCTCTTGGCAGCTTTATTAAATTAACTTACTTTGTATGTAAAGCCATTCAACCAGAAAATACCCACAGCCAAAATGGCAAACTGTCTCTATTATTTGCAAGATGGCACAGAGCTCTTTGTTCTTACTTCTTCTCTGTGGGAGACATAATAGCTCAACAACCCATTCTCCCAACTAAAACACTTCCTTGACTTACCCTATGCTGTCCTTAGTACACCATACAATTTCTCAGAGGTAACTTTAGTGATTGAGACAATGTCTCTGAATAATCGCAATTCACTTTTCCCACAGAAAGTGCCAGTTCTAATGATGCATTCCTCCAATAGCAGTGCACCTAGGCCTGTTTTGCACTTGGCTACCACAACTGGGAGGGGACAGAGATGAGTCACACAGGATTCTTACCCTCAGAGACATTTAATATTGGAGGGACAGAGTGGTGCTTTGAGGAGCTGTTTTACAGAATGGCAACAGTCATAAGAGGGGCATCTACATAGAGACACCTGGGTGGCTCAGTTGGTTGAGCATCCAGCTTTGGCTCAGGTCATCATCTCACAGTTTGTGAGTTCAAGCCCCACATCAGGCGGATAGTGCAGAACCTTCTTGGGATTCTCTCCCTCTGTTTCTCTGCCCTCCCAAACTCACTCACTCACTTTCACTCACTCTCTCTCTCTCTCTCTCTCTCTCTCCCCCCCCCATAATAAATAAACTTAAAAAAAAAAAAAAAAAAAAAAAAAAGAGGGCTTCCAGAAAATGCCTTGGTAATTCTGAGAAAGAATTGTGTTTTTTTAATCTGGGCAGATCAGGAAGGTTTAACAGAGGAAGTGAATTAAGCTTTAAAGGACAAGTAGGACTTAAATATATGGGGAAACATTCCTTTCTGCTGAAAGAGTTTTCATAAAGTTTACTAAACACGAGTGGCATTTTCCCTCACCTGCCAACCTGTCTTTCCCTTTTCATGTGACCTTAATGGTGGAGTAAAAGGTAAATTTAAGGTTAAGGCTAGGGCAGAATATGACAGTATAATTTCCTTTTGTGATTCTGACACTAGATTTGTTTTGGATCTATATCCAGCACTAGTGGTCAAAATTTCCCTCTAGAAGAAAAAGAAGTTTCCTCCTGCATTTGCCTTGTGAAGGGCTAGTTTGTGCCTAAGCTGCTCCCTCTGTCACCAGTAATCCATGGCAGTGGTGCATTAGATTCGCATTCCCCTCACGGCTTCTGTCGTGCTCTTTCTGCTTCACGGTACCTGGTTGCACGTGCTAGGCAGCAGCTGCTGAGACGTCCTGTTGTCATTTCCCCTCATCTGCCTAACTCAGAACTCTATTTCGGTAAAATCTGAGCACTGCTGGTGCACTGACTGGCTGCATTCTCGCTGTTAGCCATCCTGTCCTGCTACTTAATGCCAACATTAGGAAACATCCTAAAATGAGAGAATAGAAGCGTTGCGTGAAAGGCATCATTATTCTGTAGTACAAGAACAACTCCTCTGCATTCTGACAGCATCATTTTTCAGTCACATCATGTTGATCTATGTGCCCTGAACAGATATGTATCATTCCCTCCCCTTTCTTTTCAGACCGAGCTAATAGATCTGTCTACGGTAGATGTGATCCTCATCTCTAACTACCACTGCATGATGGCACTGCCCTACATCACTGAGCACACTGGTTTCACAGGCACAGTGTATGCCACAGAGCCCACCGTCCAGATTGGCAGGTGAGAGTATTTATTCTCCCAGCAGAAAGTGGCTGAAGAACTCCTTCCTTCCTTGGTGACCATTTAACAGAATGTTGTGCCAAGAGTGATTGGTGTTTCCTTCTGAGCAGATAACCCAGAAGTAGAATTGGTGTGAGTAGACTCCTCTCCACAAATAAAACAAGCATTCATTGGAATTGCCTCAAGATTAATGCAGCAAGTAGTCTCAGTCTTTTGTTTGGTTTTTTGAAACAAAGAGTGGAAGAAGGTGTTCGCAGAGACAGGTCCTCTGTGCAGATGACCCTAATTAGGGGAGGTAACGTTGAGTAAGATGTCACAAAGATGTAATGCAAAGAGCTTCAGGAGAAAGGAGCATAGCCTATGGAAGAAAAGAAGAGATCGTATTACTTTGCTTTCAGAATTTCCTCCCTGTATGATTTAGCACAGACTGTAAATGGAGACAGCTTGTAGAAAACAGGATAAGTAATTAGATGGTTAAGTTGACTGTACTTGTGACAGGGTGAAGCTCAGAGCTCTAAGGAGTAAAAGGAGCCTGCCTTTGTCTCTGAGAATGCTCTGCTGTCTCTTTCTCTGCCCCTCCCAAGCCTTCACGATGCAAGTGGTTGCTGCCAGTACCTTTAGCATCATTTAGTGAGAGAAAAATCACGTGAAGAAAATTACCTACCCCAGAAAAAAGAATTATGTTGAAGCAGACTAACAAGTATGGTATAAAGTGAAACTAGCAAGACTCAAAATACAGGATCGAGGTGTTGATACAGACTCTTAGCTTCGGGTTCCAGTGTCTTGCAAAAGTACAAGATGGAATTACCAGAAAGAAACCAAATGTGTCCTTGTTTTTTGTGTCCACTCACGTTAAAGAACATTTCATGTGTACAGGAGAAGCCTGGAGATCTGAGGAAGGGACATTATAGGAAAGGCAAACACATGGTGGTGGATCACTGATAATGAGAGGATAAGCTGAAAGCATCAGACTCTACTCTGAAAAGGTTAAAGCATGAGGAAGGACACGCCAGACTGTTCTCCGGGAACTCCAGCCAGAACGATAATGTGCCTGGGTCCCAGATCTTTGAATGTGCTAGAACTAGTGCTGCTCCTTGAAGATGAAAGGAGATGGGATGGGGAATAAATAAATCGATGGAAATGAAATGAAGTTGTTCAACGTTCAAGTGCTAGTAAAACTACAGCCTGCCGTATCTCTATGTTGATTGGGAGAGGATTTGAGTCAATATAGGTCCTCTCTACTGCGTTCTGAAAGGGGAGTCAAGATGTTGAAAATCTTCTTCTCGCATTTTGGTCATCCTCTAGTCATCCAGGATTCTCACAGGTCTCTGCCATGCACTTCTCAGAGCACATTGCATCATCGATCCACTCGAGTAAATTATTTCGTAGGTTCCCCTCTGTTGTGATTTTGTGGTAATCTATCTCATGATCTGCACACAGAACCTGTCCTTTTGCAAGTCTTGAGTTAGGCTTTTAGGATTAATTCTTAAGAGTATTCTTCCATGTGGAATTTTGTAAATTCCCAAAACGCATGTCAAGAAAACGTGCTTTTCCAGTGTAAAATTTCCACTTAATATTGTCATTAAAAAAACAATCCTACCCTACCCCTGCTGCCACCAAAATCAGGTACTTCACAGTCATTTGGCTTTTCCTCCTTTCATATTTTTAGTTCCATTAAGGCAGAGATCTTAAGAATGAGAGCTAAACCATGGGCTTGTCTATTTCAGTGTCCAAAGATAAGATACATGCCAGGCTTGTTTTAAAGGTGAATTAAATCATTTATGTTCGAAATGTCTAACATGGAAATTCAACGAGATGGTTGGGTTTCTGTTCAGGTTTATGTGAATGGGTGTCCAAATTTATATGCAACAGAGAGAAAAATGATTAGGGAGGGGGAAGGCAGACAAGCCCACTCGTCTTGGCTACCATGTTACAAATGTGGTGTTTTTCTCATTTTTCTATGAGTGCTCATCACTTTTTTTTTTAAACTCAGGCTTCTCATGGAAGAGCTGGTGAATTTCATTGAAAGAGTGCCCAAGGCTCAGTCTGCCTCCTTGTGGAAGAACAAGGATATTCAGCGGTGAGCAGTAGACCTGTCTATTCCCCTTGACAGTAGACCCACAGGCTTTGTGAAACAGTACCATTTGTTCCTTGTGTTATGCTTTACACTTTTACTGTTAGAACTCCCTATCTTATGGAAGGGCTATGTTTGATACAACCAATATATTGTGAGAGACCATGTCCAAGGTACTGTACAGGGTCCAAAAGGCTTTTAAAATTAGTAAAACAATTGGCGCTGTCTTTGAGGTGCTCAGGGGTTGATGGGAAGTCAGACCATTGACAGATAAATTACAGCTTTGGATGGCATGTATTGTAAGAGGTGCTCGTCACAGTGTTATAGGCACTCAGAGAATGAAGAACTCTTTGTGTAGGGAAGCTGATGAGGACATCCTTAGGAGGTGGCAGTTAAGGTGGGTCTTGAAGGAAGAAAAGGACTTTCCTGATAGAAAAGGTCGGGAAGTGCGTCCCAGCACTATATGACAGGATATAGTATATTCGGGGAACAGTGAGAAGTACAGGGTGGATGAGAGTGGGAAAGCAGAGAGGTGAGAAATGAAACT
This sequence comes from Felis catus, assembly GCF_018350175.1. Classification (NCBI taxonomy): domain Eukaryota; kingdom Metazoa; phylum Chordata; class Mammalia; order Carnivora; family Felidae; genus Felis; species Felis catus. The sequence goes on along the minus strand of NC_058371.1, from coordinate 50,137,107 downwards.
ATAGAGGTACATTGGAGCAAGATAATGAAGAATCTGATGTGTGAAGTTTGAGTTTTGTATTATGGAGAGTGGGAAGTCCCTCTGTGGAGGTTTGTAAGGAGGAGAATGTTGTGATCACACATTTGGGGGAAAGTGACTCTAGAAGCAGCACGAAAGATGGGTTGGGTGCAGAGATGGAGGCAAAAGACCAGGTGTAGGACTCTTTCAGAAACCCAGGGGAGAGAACAAAAGCCTGAACGGAGGCAGTAGCAGGGAGCATGAAGAAATTTCTAAGACCGAATGGAGAAGAATTGATATGAATTGTGAAAGAGGCTGTGAAGTCATCCTTAGGAAGATCAGAGGAGAGCTGAGCGGCAGCCCAGGGTAAAAGGGAATTTCCCCACACCTGGCCTTGTCATTTGGTATCAGATGCTGCAGAAATATCATCATGTAAGATGGAGGTAAGACCCTTGGTTAATGGAAGTCCCAGGGAGATTAGTTTCACTAGAGTGCTAGGATCAAAAACCAGATCGTAAGAGGTGACATAGTAGAAGTATAATAGTAGAGGCAAGGAGGCAGCTTGATTCTACTTCCATGCTCATGTTTCAGTAGTAGCGGAGGACCCTAGCCAGTCTGAGCCTACTGCGGTTTCTGTGAGCCTACCCTCCATCACGGTGGTCCCAGCCTTCCAGGCCTAGCATCCAGAGTCTGGAGTAAAAACTCGTCATTGGCTTTTTAAGTAGTGGGTGTCCCATGTGTGCCTGCCCAAGTCCACTCTTTTCCAGCCACCTTGCCACTGAGTTCTCTTTCCCTCTAGGTCAGTGATTTGTGAGCTCTCTAGTTATCTAAGCTTTAGAATGTCTTAGTTTTTGTGACTGTTCCTTCTACAAAAATATGTATGTGTAGCTAAGAGAATATGCTTTGTTTTTATACTGTAACTCTTTCAGAGTTTGAGCATATGAGTTTCCTCTGTGTATGTGTTGTTTTATTTAACTTACACTGTGTGCCAGACACTTGTTTTTCTTAATTCACTTAAAGTCTCAGCATTTTACTTAATTTATTTAGTTCTATAACATCATTTTGCAGGAGAGAAAACAGGCACAGATAGGTTAAGTAACTTGCTCAAGGTCAGCCAACTAGTGAGTGGTAGGATTTCAATTAGAACCCAGGCAGTAGGGCTAGCCTGGTTCCAGAGTTTGTGCTTTTAACCATTATGCCGGGCTGCCTTGAGGGCACACATGTCACTTTTTGAGTGCATGTGAGCCCCCTCAGGTGAGGAGAGGAGGAAGTATGTGTAACTGTGCTCATTTTTCTCCTCTGTTTAATGGATATTGTTTGGGTCTCGATTTCTGTGATTTAGGGATATGGTGTCTGTATGGCTTCATGGTAGGAAAGACTCACACGTGTGTCTGACTCTTCTGTGTGTACACCCAGCTGCCTAAGACAAGATCCCTTTCCCTTCTCATTTTGCATTCTTGTTCTCAGCTGCCTCTCCTCCTGCCCATTCCTATCCCTCCTTCCCCTTTTCTTTCTCTCTCCTGTGTGCCCACTGGAGCACATCAGACCTAGCTGTGTGCATTTCCCGCCTTAGAAATTTTAGGACTTTGTTCTCTTTCCCCATGGAACATGTACACATTGGCCCTTATTTCCTCCTTTTAAATTTATACCCCTTACAGTATTCTTCCACAAATAATTTTGGCACACCAGAAGTGATGTTCAAAGGTCACTGTTTCCTGGCTCCCAAACCCTGGGCCAAGTCTTAGGAAGTCCCATGTCCTTATTTTGCCTTTTCTTCTGTGACCTTGGGCAGAGTCCTTGGCAATTTTCCTTTGCCTCCCATTCTTTGTAAAATACAACGAGATAACTGACTTACAAAAGAAGTGCCATCGTTTATGAGGGAGAAGGGTGAAATGACCTTGAAGGAGCAGAGGATGGGGAGGGCAAGGTTGCAGGGGTAGACTGAAAGTTATTTCCTAAGATGCTTAGGAAATCTCCCTTTTAAAGAAGGGTGCTCCTTGAATTAAAACCTTGAGTTCGCTATCTCGCCACCTAGTGGGCAAAAATCTGAAACTGTTGAAAGCTAACTTGGTAAAGGAGCAAGCCGAATAACTTGGACTAGTGGAGAGGACCTCATTTCATTATTTCATATATTGAAACCATATTTCTGATCCTGATCAAGTATTGTGTTTTGGCATCTGAGCACAAGATGAGCCATAGTTATTGATAGAGAAAGAGAAGACTCTTACTGGAAAGAATATGCTGAGTGTTAGAGAAACAAACCTAGCAAGCCATGTCCTCTTTTTCTCCTGGATAAACTCCGCATAAATATTACAAGCGGTAGAGGAATTTGAAGAGCTGTTTTGTAATTGACATCAGACAAAAGAGTTCTTGTGAAATACTCACCTAGAATTTAACCTTGGGCCAGAATACTAAAAGTGCTTCATTTGAATAACATTTATGCTGAAGGCTTTACATCACTTTAAAATTTCTGTCACGAGCCAGTTCATATCTAGTGTCCCAAAGTACTGTGGCACACTAAATTGAGTGAGAAACACTGTTTTTTGCTGTCTGTTACATTGACATTTTTCCCAAGTGATATGAGCTGTGTCTTCTATTTTTTCATTCCCCCCTTTTCTTCCCCCTTTAATTCCTGTACTCACCTTGTTGAGAGGGGTCTTAAGTAGGGCTCACAAACTCAGATGACTCCAGGGATGGAAAGGTCAATACAGGAGTAAGGTGGGCCACCTGTAACTGTGGACTAGGGATCACATCCCTCTAAAGGGGCACAACTTCAGCAGATTATGGCCATATGGAAACGTGAGTCTATTGCTGCCAAGTCTTCCTTTTCTTTTTTTTTTTTTTTTCTTTTTTTAAGAGAAGCCCAAACTCTGGATGTTTTAAATGTGGTTTTTTTTTTCATCTTTTTAAAATGTTGGCTCACACATGAAGATAAAATCCTGTATGATCCAAGTAAAACACCTCTGAGTTGGATTTGAGACTCAGGCCCCAGTTTTTGACTTAAACTTCACACAGGCGGTCTCTTGGTTAAGTGCCTAGAATTGATGCATTTTGGTAGCTTAAGTTATTTAATAAGACCATGAACTAAAAAAATAAATTAATTAAAACCTTTCAGACTCATTGGTCAAAGGAATCTGACAAATTCTCTTAAATCATTTGAAGTTAGTTTGAGTTAGCATTTGATTTAGTATTAGGATGTATAGCAAAAGAAGCTATTACTCTTGCTTTTTGGCAGCTGTCTGACTCTCCTGCCTCAGTTGACACCACTCCTTGAGATTTATTTAGAAGTTAGACATCTTTCTTCCTCATTTTGATGGCCGCAGTTTACTCTTCTTGAAAAAGAGATTTTGAAGGGTAGGAAAAGGAGACTCCCTCTGCAAGATAATTTTTGAGTCTCTGACTTTCCCATACCCACTTCAAGGTTTAGGGTTTTTAACAGGAAAATTTAGAACAGAATATTCCACTTAAGAAACTAAACCAGCAGGTAGGATTTTCCTGTGTTAGCCTAGAAGTCTACGGTTATAATTAAGGATAAATCATTACAGGATATTGTCATAACCTTCTTGCAAGCATTAAGGAATTATGCACCGATATATTCCTGGCAGAAATGTTGTGGCAGTTTTCAGTAGTCAGAGCTCAAATATGTGGGTTCATCCCTTATAAAAAACATAAAAGAAGACATGGTTGAAGTTCCTCAGCTCTGATGCTCCAGGGCTAACTATATGGTCGGGAAAAAATTAAAGCTATGGGCTTGGAGATCAAATAGACAGGTGTTTAAATTTCATATCTGCTTCCCAGTAGGTGTAGCAATTTATTTCTTCTAGGCTCTGTTTCTTCATTTATAAAACAAGAATAACATTAGCAGCCTTGCAGTGTTGTGTTGAGGACTAAATAAGTAGCATGAGAGTCCTTCAAACAGTGCAAGGCACATAGTAGGTGCTCTGTAAACACCAGCATCCTTTTCCCCTTTAATGATACCCTTGGCTCACATAACCTCTTTTCCATAATCAGCACACATGTGCCTTCCACAACCTAATTTATCTTTAGATGCTACCTTTCCTGATGAAAGTAAGGTAGTATAAAAGAAGGAAAACCATTTTTCTGATTCCACAGTTGTCTCCTGTTAGTTAGCACTGTCATCCAGACGCTGGCACTCAGTCTCCTTTTCTGTAAAACAAGAGAATTGAATTAAATTATCTCTAAGTTCACTTAGGTTACAGCTTTTAAAGATGTCCAAGGGAGAGGCTCCTTAAGCCAGTGTTCATGGAGTGGCAGTACTTTGATGAAGTCATCACTGCTTGTCCTTGAGCTTTGCAGTTCCAGAAACTTAATCATTTCATTTCACTCAGAGTTGATTAGCCTCTGAGGGACTGATTCCGGCTAACTAAACTCCCAGGATATTGACTGACAAACAAAAATCCCATTTAATTACTTTATACTGAGACATCTGCCTGGCTCCCGAACTAAAATGGTTCATCTATCTAGGACGCTCCGGTCTGGTCAGCAAGTCCACTTAAGAGATCAAGTTATAGATAAGAGGTTTTTTTGATGAGAATCGAATCAAAGCAAAGGTAGTTTAGGTACTCTGGAGAATTGTTTTTATTGTGCTTTAGTAGCCTAAGCAATTGCCTTTGTCCTTTTTAGAGATAAATGGGTCTAAAACAAAAATCAGAGATTATAGTTTTAGGTTAATATTAAATGCCCAGGGCGCCTGGGTAGCTCAGTTGGTTAAGTGTCAGACTCTTCTTGATCTTGGCTCAGGTCATGGTCTCACAGTTCAGGAGTTCAAGCCCCACCTCGGGCTCTGCACTTACAGTGCAGGACTACTTGGATTGTCCGTCTCCCTCTTCTCTGTCTCACTCCTTCGCCCCCACCCCCTCCGCTGCTCACGTGCTTTTTCTCATATAAACTTAAAAAGAAATATTGAGAAATGCTTGATTATCAAGCTCCACTTTAGTAAACTCCACATAGATCATCACTCTGCTAAAACATCTCCACCGCACCCCATTCACATGTATATTAAGCACACTTTCCTGTAATGAGAGGGAAAAGACGTTGCTGTTGCTTATATTCTTTGTATTCTGCTCTTACATTCATTTTGCAGATTCCTTCATTCATCACACACTCAGAAAAAACCCAACCAGTGTTTTATCTCTAAGCTTTTAAGTGGTCCCTATGGACTTAAAAGTCTTACTCTTTAACACAAACACATGGTCTTTGCTGCTTGTTGGATGCTGATAGGATGGAAGAAGAGACAGCAGAGCTCTGGCATGATGTCAGAACACTGGGGGAAAGTTTCTTAAGTACTCAAGTGTGATAAGAAAAAACAAAACAATGAAATCTTTTAGAAAGTACTTATTAAACATTTAGACTCTGAGAACTTGACTTTGATAAATTAGAAAGCCAGAAAAAATAGAACTAGTTCCCACTGGGTTTCTTTATCCAACTTTTCCTGAATCAGCCAATCATCTTAATAGCTTCGAATGGCTTCTATAAATCCCTCTCTATAATTACAGCCTCAGGTAAGCACAAGCAGAATTTTAGGGAAAATTAGGTTAGATGTTAGGAAATATAAGGAAGTAGTGACCAAGTGACTAAATATCGCAAAGGAGTAAGAAAAGGGTGTCAATAAAAGGAATTTGTGAATATAAATATGGAATTCAGACGACTTACTGACTAACTGCCAAGTGCCTGGCATCATGATAAGTTTGCAGGAAAATGCCCCCAAAAGTTTAAGACATAATCCCTGTACCCAAGGAGCTTGTCAAGCAAAGATTATATACTAAGTGGCCAGACTTACACTGGACTTGGCAGATTTAAGTAGAGTTTCAAAGAGGGAAGAGGCGATTCTAAGATAAAGGAAGGGTAGAGGCAAAAACAGGGCAACATGGCATGATTGAGAAGTGACTGGATTGGTTCAAACCAGCCAGTGCATACCAGGAAAGAGAGAAAAGAATTGGAAATTAACATTGTAGAAAAGATTATTGAAACTTTGGTCATTTGAAAAAGCCACCAGTATATTTGACTAATTCCTAGTTTAAATCTCTTCTGCAGCTGATAGGAAATTCACCAAAATTGTGGAAATTTTGTCACCAAACCTGTATGAAAAAGGAAACCTCTGGATATTTCCCAATAGAAAAATGACAAATAATTAGTTTTAAACCTGAAAAATAGTGTACTCAATAAAAGGTACCAGAATAAGATACCCCAAGAATTTAAGTATAAGGGGGGAGCTAAAGTGATTGAATTTCATTAAAAAGCTAAATTTCATAAAGCACTGATTATCCTATATATGATGATAATACATATATATATAACACATTTGCTGTAGTCCTCACAACAATCTTTGAAGGAAGTATTTTACCCTCAGTTTAGAAATATGGTGGAAAGAAAAGGTTAAGTAAATCGTTCAATGTTGCAACCAAAGTAAGCAAAAATTGAAGTTAAATTGGATATGAAGAATACCCTTCTACAGAAGTTCTGTATAATTAGTGCTTGTAAAAATGTCATTGAGGAGACCTCAGGAAAGCCCAGACTTAGTTAAGGTATTTAAACATGGGTTCTGTGCTAACATGTGATCCAGAAAACTATAATTTATGAATAACACTGGGTTGTCTGTTCTGAGTCGCCTATAAGAGCTTCACCTCTCTCTGGCTCCACTGGGAAGGAATCACTCACGTGGGTGATGGCACAGTTCTGTTCCTCACAGGTGATGGACTGAAGCCTCCTTCAGGCCCTTGTGTATGGACCTCTCCACAGAGCGTCTCACAGCGGTTTCATCATAGTGAGCAAGAGGACAAAAGAGAGAATATGGGCAAGATGGAAGTCACAGTCATTAGTAAACTAATCTTAGAAGAAGTGACATCCCTTCAGTTTTGTCATATTCTCTTCACTTGAAGCAAACCACTAGGTCCAGCCCACCCTCTGGGGAGGGGAACCACACAAGGGAGTGAATACAGAAGGCCAGGGATCCTTAGGACCATGTTAGAAGCTGCCTGCCATAAAACCCTACACTGAGCAGGTCAGACTCGAGACCAGAGTCCTTGGGACCTGCATAGCATTCCTCTTCTGGCTCACTGGTTGGTTCTTCCCTGAAGTTCTCACCTCCTCACACACTGTCATAGGGCTCTCTAGCCAAACTTATTGGTGCACTTTGGACAGAACTTGTCAATAATTGACTCACTGGTTCCTACCTTTCCTGGGGCAACAAGTGAACAGACATTTTTATTTTGTGAGTGTCTTTTGTGTTGGGCACTGCTCAGTCAGGATACAAAAATGCAAAAAGATACTATGGTGTGAGTAATACGATATAATGGAATAAAAACATATATGTTATTGTTTTTATTGTTGTATTTAACAAGGCTATTATCTCCTTCCCAACAGTGCTCTCCTAAACTAGTTATTAAAAAATCATCATGAATGTTTCTTTATAAACAGATGCTTTCCTCAGTTTCTCTGGAACATAAATTTATTATTTCTATGCCATTTGCCCTAACAGGAAGATGAGAGAAGATCCAAGTTGAAATATACCTGAATTCTTCACAAGTCTTTTGTTTTGCTTAAGGAAATTGTTATTCTCTACACTCCAGTAATTTCTTCAGAAGTAGGTTCTGGACTGTTGAAGACAAAAGTAATAGATATTTCACATCTTTGGTCTTCCCTTTTTCCCTTATCAAGGGTTCAGCATTTGCTGGCTTATTCTAGAGGTTGAATATATGATTGTTTAATCTCCAACAGAGAGTGAAGGAAACATTAGCCAAATGCCTCGTCTTGAGAAAGTCTGTTTCATATTTTAATCTGCTTAATTTGTAGAGGACATTGTCCCAGATGGCAAGGGGAGAGTATGCTGGGAAGGGTCCTCAAGGGAAGAAAGTAAAGCCCAGAAAGTTGTTTCGGGTAATGGCCGTACTGGTTGTCAAGGGATGGGAAGAAGGTTCACTGTAAGGAAAGCGGGTTGAATCTAGCCTTGAGTATGACTTTTTGCTCCACCTCTAACAGAGATGACTCTGTTGCAGCACCTTGGCAAAGCTGAGGGCAGTATAAGACAAATTCACCTAAGTTGAAAGATGTGATTGGGCTGCAAGTGTTATTTTTCATCCTCCCCACCCTCTCAACCCACTCCCATAATAGCCTTCCAGCTCTGGCTTAAAGCTTAGAAACAAACCCTTCTTCTCCTACCCAGCCCAAAGTAAGAAGTCTTTATTTTTATGAAGGTCAGCACTAGGGTGTGCAAACCATGAAGCTCCCTGATCCTGAGGAATTTAAAGAAGGAGCTAAAGCAGGGGAGTAGCTTGGGTTCTTTCTTGAGACCCTATAGAGCAGTGCGTGGGCCACTCAAGTTCAGAGTCATTGCTGCTCATTGAGGTAAATCACCCTGGGCTGAAGTTTACTCTGATACTGTTGGAAAATGCATATGTTCCTGGAGCTGTGTTGGCTGTGTTTTGGGAGGGGAGGAGTTGGGGGAGGGAGTGGTTAGAGACCATCTTTATTCAGCATCTGTTCTCTGCCAGACATTCATGTACATTATACTATCTACCCCTCACAGAACAACTCTAAATTCTTCTAGAGGTGCTGCTCTCCCAGTTTCACAAATAAGGAAACTGAGGCTCAGAGGTGAAGAAGTAATGCTGGGATTTATATCCAGACAAGACTGTAAATCCTGTTTCTTCCATCAGGTGCTGAGGTTTATGAGAGAAACCTCTCCTTCCTCCAAGTAGTTGGCAGAGAGTCAACAAGGGTGTGAAAGGAAAAGGGAAGCAGTAGCAGCAGCCCCTACCAGTAGCTGCATCCAAAGGGCTCTCCTGTACCACTTCCCTGTCTCTGATACACAGTTAGGCCATTCTCCCAAAGAGAACATAGGATGTGTACCTGGCCTTGACCACTGTCACAAGACCTGAGAAAAAGAAGCTGTCTAGATTTTAAAGGAGTAAGTGTTGTCCACACAAAATATGAAGAGGAGACAACATGATAGGTTACAGGCTGGAGGAAGCCTGGCACCAAGAGAGCTGTTTATAGCTCAGTATACAGAACAAAGGCTGAGGCAGGACCCAGATAAAGAAGGGCCTTATAAAGTCATGCTAAGAGCCTTGGATTTTATTCTGAATGTAGTGGGAAGCATTAAAGTGAAAAAGGGGAGGGAGGGTGGGTGGGCGTGTGTGTGTGTGTGTGTGTGTGTATTTGCATTTTCAATATATCTTTTAGACCCTTCAGTGAGAGAAGGCAAGTCTGCAGGCAGGGATGACTCATGGCTTTTGACATCTTTTTATTGCCTTGTACTGTTGTAAAAATGTTTTAGACTTAAACTCCTTATGAACAGAAGCCTTTATGTTGTGCCTGTTCTAGCCCTTATAGGACTTCAGTGCTGTGGCCATAGTCAGGGCTAAATATTTATTGAATAAATATTGTAAAACCTAAAGCAATCCAGTGTATGTAGGACAGATAAGTGAAATAAAATCTTCATGAGTGTGTTTATGCAGAAGGTAAAAAGAAGGATTATTAATATTTTGTTGCTGGAGAAACAAAGGTAAGGAGATTTGGGACAGCGTGATCCATGTGCTAGGTTAGCTAAACCTCTATTCAGTGTTTACATTATTCTGACTGTATAAATGCAACTCCCTGGCCTTATAACATTGTTAGGATTTTCTTTCTTGTACAACTTTTTGTTTTCCCTTGAGTTAGCAATGATCTCGTCTGCTTAGTTTCCTATACACTTCTTACTAATTTATCTCCAACCTGTCTCTTTGTACAAGTCTCTCCTCAGTATGTTCAAACTCAGTGTGTTGTAACAGTTTTATCTTCTTGGAAATTCTCTCCCAGAACCTTCTCTTTCCCCCATCTGATCTCAGCTGCTCTTGGGCCTGCAGCATGGCTCTCCATGTAGGATTTTCTTCACCATTATCCTGAAGAGATCCTCACCTCTTTCTTCTGTTGCAACCTCTGTTTTCTGGGTCTTTTTCTTGTTCATGCCTTCATTTTGCCAGGCACATTCCCTACTAACTTCCTGAGGAAGAGTGCATGGGAGGCAAACTTTCTGAGACACTGCACATCTAAAATGCCTTTGTTGTGCCCTCACCCTCCAATGGATAGAAATCCGGATTTGCTATAATTTTCTCTAGCTTCCAGAAGTGCTGTTGAAAAGTCCAGTACTATTCTGAGTCTAAATCTGTGGTATGTATCCCTCTTACTCCTCTGTGAAAACTTAGAATATCCTCTTTGTTCCTTAAACTCACGATGATATTAAAAAAAAAAAAAAGAAAGAAAGAAAATCATGATGATGTGGTTTTACTAAGGGACAGTTTTTATTCATGGGCTGAGTACTTAGTGGGTCCTTATCTAGAACAGAGGTTGCAACTGTGGCCAAGCCCCTGTTTTGTGGGCCAAATGTGTCCTGCCAGTTTTTATAAGTAAAGTTCTGTTGGCATACAGCCACATTCATGCATTTACATATTTTCTGTGGCATTGCATAGCTAGGTTGAATGATGCGACAGAATGTGGTCTACAGAGCTTAAAATATTGTTTTGTTTTTTTAGAAAGCATGTTTGCTTTATAAAAACTTTAAGTCTGAAAAGTTAAGGGGCGCCTGGGTGGCGCAGTCGGTTAAGCGTCCGACTTCAGCCAGGTCACGATCTCGCGGTCCGTGAGTTCGAGCCCCGCGTCAGGCTCTGGGCTGATGGCTCAGAGCCTGGAGCCTGTTTCTGATTCTGTGTCTCCCTCTCTCTCTGCCCCTCCCCCGTTCATGCTCTGTCTCTCTCTGTCCCAAAAATAAATAAAAAACGTTGAAAACAAAAAAATTAAAAAAAAAAAAGTTAAGAACTTCAATTTTGGCAAAAAAAAATTTTTGTTTTTAAAATGTTCTCCCTTGTGTTTTCTGCTCTTTCTTTCTGGAATTCTTAACACTTAGTTGTTGAACCTCTTGGACAGGAACTCAGGTTTTTTTTCTGTCTTCTTTTTCCATCCCTTTGTTTTTGTTTGCTCTTTCACCTGAGAAATTCTCTTTACCTCCCAATTTATCCATGAGTTTTTCATTTCTGCTATTATAATTTCTTATTTGGGCATAGTTTTTTCTATTTTTTAAATGAACGTCTATTGTAATATACAAATAAAAAACAGATAATATATAGTTAATAAATTACTATAAAGCAACCATCCTTATAACTGCTACTCAGGTCTAAAATAGAAGATTTCCAGTAACTCAGAAACCCCTCTCCGTGCCCCAATCTAATTATAATCCACTCTGACACATATGTCATGGATTTTGACCCATTCCAATATTGTCTTTTTGCAGCTCAGATTTTCCCATCTTTGGACAGTGAGCCTTTTCATGCTGTCCACTGTGTCCTTTTATTGTGACCTTTGTATGTACCCTTTGTTTCCTTGCTAATCTAGTTTAACACTCCTCTTGTTTATTCCTTGTCCTAAATCTGGAAGCCCCCATTTCTCTAAAAAACTTTGTATTCTTTTAGTTGGAAATGGAATTTTAAGCTCCCGTTCTGGTTGCTAACAATACTCCTTACTTCTGATTGGTTGTTGTTTCTAGGTTGTCATTCAAAGGAAGGAGCATATGTATTTTTCCTTCCCTTTTTTTCATGCTTTTATTTTATTTATATTATCAGAACATACAGCCCTCACATTCTATCCTCTCTCCCTCTGAGCCTTCATTTGGCCTTACTTCTGGAAAACTGCACATAAACGCTCAGCTGATACATTGATGTTTCTGTAGTCAATTTGGTTATCGGAAACTCATTCTTCAGAAGCTGTCTCAGGATGGGATCATGAGAACAATATTCCCTGAGTTCTCGCAGGTTAATAATTGTTTATCTGTGCTCAGTGACCTTGAAAGTCAGTTTTGCTAGTTGTATAATCTTTGGCTTGCATTTTCTTGCTTTGAATGTCTTAAATATTTTACTCTGTTTTCTTTGAGTAAAACAGCATTGCTGTTGAAACTCTGGTATCATATTTTTCTCCTTTGTAAGTCACTTGCTGTTTTTGCCTAGTTGCCCCCAAAGTTTGTTTTATTTATAGTGTAAATATTTTCCCAGAATGTATCTTGTGTTCTTCTGGGTCAGTATTTCAGGTATGTGTTCGGTTCTTTCAGTGTGTAGTTTCAAGCCTCTTTTTATTTTAGCAATTAGAGTTTTTAGTATTTGGCTTGGATTTCTGTTAGGGACTCCTGTGCTCTGAATGTTGCATCTTCCTTGCCTGATTTTTGTTTTATGTGGTTCTTTTGTGTCTTGTATAATTTTTTTTATGTTTTTAACTTATTTTGAAATTTTGATATGTTGGCATGATTTCATTGTCTCTCTGCTGTTATATTTTTATGTCTAAGCTTTTTCTCATTACCCCTCTTTTTTAAAAAGTCTCTTCTCTTTTCTTAGATATACTATCTTGTTTATCTAAGGATCATAATGATAGTATTTTTTTAAGTTTTATTCTACCAGCCTAATTTATTTCCTGTCCTCCTCCCTTCATTTGTTTTGGCCTTTATCGTTTTAGAGACCTTCCTCACATGTATGGTAATCCTTGGTTCTTGGCTCATGTTGAAGAGTTGGACAGTAAAACAAAAGATTTTTTTAAAAAGAGTTGGACAGTAAAAAAACTAATTAGAAAACCTGTGTACCATGAGTTAAGTCTTGCTGAATTATAGACTTCACCATACTGTAATCTGGTTGGGCCTTTTTATCATGAAACCCCCAGTGGCGGTATCTTTTAGTTGATTGTTTTCTTTGGTACTGATCAAATTTTTCAGAGAAGTTTCTTCTGGTCTCCTACCCCCCCTGGAGGATATAAGCCTGACTGATAGTGTTCTGGGAGCCATATGAGGAGAAGAAAATTGTTACTCTTGGTATATAAACTTTGCTTAATAAAGCTTCTTCTAGGGGCACCTGAGTGGCTCAGTTGGTTGAGCATCTGACTTCGGCTCAAGTCATGATCTCATAGTTCATGAGTTCGAGCCCTACATTGGCCTCTGTGCTGACAGCTTGGAGCCTGCTTCGGATTGTGTGTGTGTGTGTGTGTGTGTGTGTGTGTGTGTGCGCGCGCTGCGCCCCTTCCCTGCTTGCACTCTCTCTCTCTCTCAAAAATAAACATTAAAAAAAATTTAAAAGAAACAAAAATAACAGAGCTGCTTCTAGTTGTTGGTTTCCCCTAGTCCAGACCCACATTTTTATTCTCTCCAGAGAATAACCTCTAGCAACATGCCTGGGAGGAGAAGAGGGAGTGCTGAGCTATATGGAATAGATGAGGAGAATTGGAAGGTTCTATTTCTCATCAGTTTTTTTCAACAAATCCCCTTGTTTTTAGGCTCACCTTCAGTCTCACTTCCAGATATACCTATTGTTTCAGATTGCTGAGCTTTTTATGGGTTCTGCAGTATAAATTGCTTGAATTAAACTTTCCTGTGTCTGCTAAGTCAGTTTTTTGTCTTCCTACTTTCCACTTTCTAAAATGCTGTTGCTATGTCTCTTCTCTCATTCTTTTTGTCTTAAAGAGGTGTGTGTGTGTGTGTGTGTGTGTAGCCCTTTACTATATTCAGTGGTATTTAAGGAGAGAGAACAGAACTAATGCACACTTTCAGTTCACCAGAAAATCCTTGACCTATTTGTAGAGAGAATCTCAGGGAAGTCCCTCTCTCAGTTCTGTTCCTGAGTCTGTTACAGCAAACAATACAGTGTTTTTCTAATGACAGATTTTTGTTTGCTTGTTTTAAGAGATACTCCTAATGCTAATCTGAAAGGTCACAAATTGTGTTTTATTTTCCTTCCTTATGCCAAGCTTCAGCTGTGTTTAACTCAATCCCTTTCTATAGCTTTGCAGACCTATGAGTAAAGTGTATTTCATATATCACTCGTGAACAGGGAGGAGCAGTTGAAATGTCCTATTGAAATGCTCTTTGTTAAGATGTATATGATAAGCCCTAGAACAATCACTAAGGAAAAAAAATACAGTGAAACATTGTGAAGGAAATTAAAAGGCTGCATCAGTAGTAAAGTAGTAAAAGAGGAACAGAGGGGAAAAAAAGACCTGAGGCACACAGAAAACAAAAGTTAAATTGGGAAACATAATCCAACTATATCAATAATAAATGTGAATGTATTAAGCAGTCCAAATGGCAGAGATGGTCAGACTAAATTAAAAAAAACATATCCATTTTGTGCTCGATAAACAGAATGGAGAATAGAAAAATAGAGAAAAGTTAGGGTTTTTTAAAAAAGGATCAACAAAACTGAAAAACTTTTAGCTAGACCAAGAAAAAAGAGAGAGGACTCAGAAGTGAAAGGGGGCAGTACTACCACCCTTACAGAAATAAAAATGATTATAAAAGAATCCTGTCAGGGTGCCTGAGTGGCTCAGTTGGTTAAGCCTCCGACTCTTGGTTTCAGCTCAGGTCATGATGTCACAGTTCTTTAGTTCAAGCCCCACATCAGGCTCCATGCTGATGGTGCAGAGCCTGCTTGGGATTTTCTCTCTCCCTCTCTGTCAGCATCTCCCCCAACTCGCTCTCTGTGTCTCTCTCTCAAAAAAATGAATAAACTTTAAAAAAATTAAAATAAAATAAAAAAAGAATCCTGGAGGCAGTTATATGCCAGTAAGTTGTAATAACTCAGATAAAGTGGACAAATTACTTGAAAGGATTTCGTGATAACATAGAGTTGGCATTGTGATGCATTTACAGGCTGCTGCCTTCTCCACTCAAGGACGCAGTCGAAGTATCAACCTGGAGAAGATGTTATACAATGCAAGAGGTGAACTCTGCCCTTAGCAAAATCCAGCTGGTGGGATATTCTCAGAAAATTGTGAGTGTTAATATGGTTTTAAGTGATGCATGAATGCTTTTGATTCATCCTGTTACCCTTTGGGAGGATCTTCTTGTTCCCTTTCTTCGGCCATTCAGTTACTGAGAATCTTGTACAAGGTGAAAAAACAGAGCAATTGTCATCATCCTCTGTCTTCCACCCTCCAGGTTGATAGTTGTGTTCTTTCCTAACCCTTACATTCCCCATCGTTAGCCAGCATTCTACTGACCAGCATGTAATGAGTCAGGAGAAAGACATCTCATCCTATTCACTTGAGAACAGTGGGTGCAGCTTTATAGATTTTGGACAAGTGAAATAATACAAGAGCATAAAACAGATCAAGAAGCGATTTGTTGGCAGGTATAACTTTTGAGCTCTGACCTGATAGTAAGTGTCCCCATTTTTGTTAACTTAGGCCCAGAGCCACTCAGTATAGAACAACCAGGCAATTAATGCCTAACCTAAAAAAAGAAAAAGAAAACCCAAGTATTTGTCTCTTTGGTGTTGCTGGTAATCTATTGCCTCTTTATTTAAAAAAATAAAAAAATCTATTGCCTCAGTCTTTTCATGAGTGAGGCCTGAGTGCCTGGTACATGTAGATATTCTGAAACTCAGGAGGTAAGGATTGCTTTCTGGGTCTACCATCTGGTCTCCATTGATTTTTTTTGTGCTTTATACTTTCTGTTTTACTTTAAAATTTCTATATCTAAGTAGAGAAGGATATTTCTGGGTTTTTTGATTTGTTTCTTTTTTCTTTTTTCCTGCAAAGACTTATCTGGTATGACTGTACTGCTGAAAGCTCATCACACATTCTCTTACTGTGGTTCTTTTCTAGGAGCTTTTTGGTGCAGTTCAGGTGACTCCACTAAGCTCAGGCTATGCCCTTGGAAGCTCCAACTGGATTATCCAGTCCCATTATGAGAAAGTATCCTATGTCTCCGGATCCTCCTTGCTTACCACACATCCCCAGGTAGTTCTGATTCTCTTTTAACAGTTCAGTGTTTTGGTTACTGAACCCAAATTGATAATGTATCCAGAACATCATCAGTTGTTTTTAAATCTTCCTAATTTTGGTTTCTACATGTATCCTATTTAAAAAAAAAAAAAAAAATTATTGTTATTTTGGTAAGAATGCTTAACATGAAATCTACCGTTTTAATAATTTTTATACATTATTGTTGACTACAGTACAGTGTTGTATAGCAGATCTCTAGAGCTTATCTTGCTTAACTGAAACCTTATGTTAAGACACTCGTCCTGAAAGGTAGATTTCCCATGTCCCAGTGTTTAGGATTGCAAGGTCCTCTGTAAGATCCTGCTGCCTTTGGGTCCATCTCTAGGATTTTGCGATTTCCCACCACTTTCAATAACCATAGCCTGATATACAACAGAAATGGTCACCCATTTACTCAGCAGATGTTAATTATTTCTTTACTAAGGGTCTACTATGTATGTGTCAAGCATTCATTAGGTATTAGAGTGTCCATGGTGACCCACAGGCAAAGTCCTAGCTCATGAATCTATGTTCAGAAGAGCAAGGAGGGGCCATTGTGATGGCAGCATGCTGTCAGCAGGGGTGTCCATGAAATGAGCACAGCCAGGTGAAGTGGAACTTTGTTGACCATGATGAGAAATTTGGATTTTATTTTAATGTATTTTATTTATTTTTCAATGTTTGTTTATTTGAGGGAGAGGGAGAGAGGGAAGCAGCAGAGAGAGAGGAAGACAGAATCTGAAGCAGGCTCCAGGCTCTGAGCTGTCAGCACAGAGCCCTATGTGGGGCTTGAACTGACAAATCATGAGATCATGACCTGAGTCGAAGTTGGACACTTAACGACTGAGCCACCCAGGCGCTCCTTAATGTATTTTATTTAAACGTGTAGAGGGAAGCTATTAGAAGATTTTAGCTTGGTCATTTGTTAAGTCATATTTGGCAAGAAGCTAAGTACATACATACCCATTGTTACAAATGTATTGTTTGTTCCTTTTTAGGTATTTGTAATGAATTTATTGTCCATTTCATAAATCCTGATTCTTTCCGTGTTTGTAAAGGAGGGGCAGAAATCAGATAGTTAGCTGATGGATGGATATGTAGATAGGTAACTTGGGGAAGCCCATATCTTATTTTAATACAAAGAGGAAAAATGCCTGCTGTAGGTCTAGAACAATAGGATGCTTATGATCTGTCACCATGTATTGGTTTTTTTCATACCTTCTTTTATAATCAAATTTCATCTCCAGGTCTGGAGGAGGGGACAAGTTGCTTTTTTTTTCCTATAGCTAGCAGAATTCTGGGCCTTTCCCGCTTATTGAAATCAAAAGCCCATCAATGTCATCTTAATCTGCTTCATTGAATCAAAATACTTTATTGGCAGCTTCTATCATTCTTGATATATTCTTCCATAAAAGAAAAATTATTTGGCTGCCAACTCTTCCGATTTGTCCTGCTTAGATCAAAGGCTTTACAGTACTACTGATGTAATTTCCAGTAAATTATTCTTCCAAGGTTCGTAAATTTAAAGGGAAAATAAGGTCTTGAAAGTAATGAGCAACATACCTAAGTAATTAATTTTAATTTCAAGCTGGCAACCAGTGTTGTATATAAAAAAGATAATGAATTCGATTTCCTTTCACCCAGATAATCGGATTCTTTTTTTTTTTTTTTTTTTTTTTTTTTGAGAGAGAGAGAGAGCATAAGCAGAGAACAGGGGCAGAGAGAGAGAATCCTAAGCAGGGGCTCGCTCCCACGACCCTGGGATCATGACCTGAGCCAAAACCAAGAGTTGGATACTCAACCGACTGAGCCACCTGGGCGCCGCAATGATAATTGGATTCTGCATTGAATTAGCAAGGATAAGAAAAGTTTAAGTTTGAAAAACTTAACAGTCAGCTTCCGAGGTCAGCAAGCTATTGTCCATGGACCAAATTTGGCTTGCTACCTGTTTTCATAAATGATGTCTTCTTGCAGTACAGCCACATCCATTTGGTTATGGATGGTTTATGGCTACTTGCACACTGTACCAGCAAAGTTCTGCTTTAGACTTTACAGAAAAGGCCAACCACTGGTCTACTTGAGTGGAACTTCCCTAGGTAGAAAAAATAGGCTGCTTTAGTGATCTAATAAGCATAGCAGAGTGAGGCTTTGGATTAAGCCTGAAGTGGTAAGAATGGAATGACAAAGAAAACATTGGCAGGTCTTTATTTCAACAAATACTTATTGAATGCTTGCTGTCTCCAGGGTAGGAAAAATACAGGCCAGAGATTTCATGCCAAGATGATATTGAGAATGGTAATGATGACACTTACCCACTTGACAAGAAGGAGTTGACAAAGGGGGTTCTGGTTTTAGAAGGGAGTAGTGAGTATGATGCATAGCAATTTGAGTGAACACTGGGGACAGATGAAAATCTAGGACTGGAACTTGGATGTGACAGCAAGCCTGAGACAAATTAGAGCATCAGATTTTTTAAAGTATGTAAAGAGCCTAAGGGGAAAGACTGATGAGCTGTGAGGGACATTTACCTATAAGAGGTAGAAGGAAGAAAAATAATCTTGAATAAGAATGTAGAGTTAGAGGAGAACTGAGGCCCACAAAAGTACAGCATCCCATCCCAAAGGGCAGAAGAGAACTAGCTTTTACTGACTGGAAAGCCTCAGTACTAATTTTCCTATTGATCTGGTGTTCAACAACATACTGAATTCTTATATTCTAGTATTTATCTACTAATGATAATATTATCTGCAAAGAAGTAACAATTTTGTCACTTTTCTTTCAATCTTTTTATCTTTTATTTCATTTTCCTGTCTTACAATCACATACTCTAGTCCCATGTAAACAGAAGTGATGACAGTGGCAGCCTTTTCTTATATCAGATTTTAAAGGGAATGCTTTTGTGGCTTCTTCATTAAATAGGATGGCTTCCTACTGGTTTTTGTCTATCAGGTTAGGGAGTTTCTCCTCTGTTCCTAATTTTCTTATTTTTAAAAGTCAGATGTAGACATTATACCTTATCAAGTGCTTCTTCCAGTCTGTGAGATGATCATGTGATTTATTTCCTTTAAACCAGTAATGTAATAAATTGTAGTATTAGCTTTTCTCACATTTTTTTTTAAGTTATTTTGAGAGAGAGAGCATGAGTGGGGCAGAGAGAGCGCGCGCGCGAGAGAGAGAGAATATCCCAAGCAGGCTCTGCACTGTCAGCACAGAGCCCAAAGTGGGGCTCAAACCCATGAACCATGAGGTCACGACCAGAGCCAAAATCAAGAATCAGACACTTAACTGAGCCGCCCAGACCCCCAGCTTTTCTCACATTTAACCATCCTTTAGTCTTGTGATAAATCTTATTTGATCAGTTTTTTCTTTTTAAAATATACTCCTGGAATATAAGTTGGTCAGTATTTTTTTGAAATTTATACAGGTATATCTCATTTCATTGTGCTTTGCTTTATTGCATTTCTTACATACTGCCTTATTTACAGATTGAAGGCTTGTGGCAACCTTGCATTGAGCAAGGCCATCAGCACTTTTTTCCAACAGCATTTGGTCACTTTGTGTCTCTGGGTCACATTTTGGTAATTCCCACAACATTTCAAATTTTTTCATTGTTATTACATTTGTTATGGTGACCTGTGATCAGTGATTTTAACTTGCTAAAAGCTCAGATGATGGTTAGCATTTTTTAGCAATCAGATATTTTTTAAATTAAAGTATGTAGGGTTTTGTTTTGTTTTTTTTTTTTAAGACATAATGCTATTGCATACTTAACAGAATGGTATGTATAAATGTAACTTTTATAAGCACTGGGAAACCAGAAATTCGTTTGACTCTTTTTATTGCCATATTCAGTTTATTGGTCTGGGCCTCAACCTGTGATATCTCCAAGTTATGCCTATAATCTGTATTCATAAGTGAAAAATAGACCCATACCTTATTTTCTCGTTCTGTCTTCATTTGTTTGGCATCAGGATACATTTAGTCTCATGAGATGATTTGAGCACCTTCCACTCTTTTTTTTTTTTTTTTAATTTTTTTAATGCTTATTTGTGAGAGAGAGCGAGAGCGAGAGAGAGAGAGACAGAGACAGAGCACAAGATGGGAGGGGCAGAGAGAGAGGGAGACACAGACTGAAGCAGGCTCCAGGCTCTGAGCTGTCAGCACAGAGCCCGACACAGGGCTGGAACTCACAAACTAAGAGATCATGACCTGAACCGAAGTCAGGTGCTCAACCAACTGAGCCACCCAGGAGCCCCATTTTCACTCTATAGCTATACACAAGATAACTGTTCTCTTTTTTTGAAAGTCAGTTCCCCATAAAATTATCCAGGCCTGAGATTATCATTTTAACTTTCTCATGACTATTGGACTATATTCTCTGGGTTAGAGCTGTGTGAATATAGCAGAGATTTGTCCATTTTACCTAGGTTTCCAAAATCATATCCATGGAAGTTGTTTATTACCCTTTTTATTTGTTTAAACTTTTTTGTGTAATTCTATTTTCATTCTACATTTTAACACCTCTTTTTTCTTGATCAGATTTGCCAGAGGTTTATCTGCATTACTGATTTTCTTTAAAGAATAACTTTTTCAGATGAACGTAAGGGAAGGGAAACAAAAATAATATAAAAACAAGGAGGGGGACAAAACAGAACAGACTTATAAATATGGAAAACAAACTGAGGGTTGCTGGAGGGGTTGTGGGAGGGAGGATGGGCTAAATGGGTAAGGGGCATTAAGGAACCTACTCCTGAAATCATTGTTTCACTATATGCTAACTAATTTGGATGTAAATTTTTAAAAATAAAAGATTAAATTAAAAACAAAAATAAGGTTTTGTTTTTAATTTTTGTTGTATTTTCATTTTCTATTCTGCCCTTTATTATTTCCTTCCTTTCATCTTTGGGTTTTCTCTGTTGCTTTTCCTTTAATACTTTACCTCATTCATTTCCATCCTTTTGTGCTTTCCAATAAGTGTACTTAAAGCTATGTTTCTCTCTTAGTATCATTTAACTCTGTTAAATTGTTAATATGTAGGGGTCTGTCATTCATCTCTCAATATATCATAATTTCCTTCATAATGTTCATAATTTAAGTAGCCAAAGGTTGTTTTATAGTGCTTGTGTTTGTTTCTGGTCCATCCAATATGATTAGACTTAGGGTTAGACAAGAGACTTTTTCCAATCATGCTTAAATGTTTCTGGATTTTTCTTTTTTTTTTAATTGGCATAATGATAAGAATATACTCCTTCACTGAAGTGTTGCTTTGAAACACGGTCCATTTTTGTAAATGTTTTGTGTATGTTGTAAAAGACTGTGTTTACCGTTGAATGAAAACTTTTCTAATTATTGTGTTAATTCTGTTCTATCATATCTTTGCTTAGTTCCCAGTTTCTGGAAAGAAAGTTATTTGTTGATTTATCTACTTCTGCCTATACTTTCACCAGTTATTGCTTTTTATAGTTTTAAGCAATGTAATCAGATGTATATGTGATCATTATGTTTTATTGAACAATTACTCCTTTTATCAGGATGCTGATTTTTTTCTATATCAAGCCTGCATTAAAAGCCAAGAGACATTTTCCCCCTCCATATTTGCCTCATACTATTTTCCATCTGCTTCTTTTCATTCCTTCTGTATCCTTTTCTAGTGAGTCCCTTGTAGACATAGTAAGGGTTTTTTCTTTTTTAGTCAAGAGTCTCTGGAATGGTGAAACTATTTATATTTACTGTAATTACTATTGTACTGAGGGTTTATTTTTATAATTTTATTTCCTGTTTTTTTTAGTTCATTCTTTTCCCCATCCTTTCTTCCCTTCTTTTAGATGACATAATTTCTTTCTGTAAGTTTGAACACACATTTTATTTTTATTCTTCTGGGTTGTTGCTTCATTTATTTTTCCTTTGAGTGTCCTAAGTTTATCAATATCAGAGCCACACCTTCCTCTTGTCTTTCCTATCTTTCTCCTCTTCCTTCTCCCCTGACCCACCATGTTCATACTGTCTGGAATTTTAGTTCTGGGTTATCTAGGCTATACATCAAGTGTTGAATATATCACTTATTTAGACAGTGAGCTTTACTGAGTTCTTTTTGGGGTTTTTTTTTGCAACCTACCTTCCCATATATCTCATAATCCTCTAGATTGACTTTCCTTCTTCCAGGAGTGCTTGAGGAATGTTCACCAAGAGCGTCTTAAAATGGTAAACCTTATGAGGCTTTGAAGTACTAAGAATAGTTTTAATTTTTTCTCACATTTAAATGATAGCTTGGATAGATATAAAATTCAAGGAAAAGAACTTGGAAACTATAAAGCTTTGAAAATATTCATTTTCCATTTGTTCCCTTGTTGTACTTAAGAACTGCAAAACTCTTTAGATTTGTGTTCCTTTATGGGATTTGCTTTTAGAATTTTCACTTTATCTTAAATATTCTTAAGTTTTACTGTGACATATCTTAAATGTGTATTTTTTCTGTCAGTATAATACTTTGAGAAATCTTCCAACTTTAACACAAAAAGATTCTTAATTGTTTTTAAAATTATTCCTTCTGGTTGATTTTTTATTTCTCTTTATGGAATTTCTCATACACAGATATTGACACTTCTATGTTTTGTATATCTCTTTCTTCCTTTTTTTTACCCCCTTCTCCTGCTTGATGCCTCCTGAAAAAAAACTCCTCAACTTGATCTTCCAGCTCAAGAATTCATTCTTTAGCTCTATCCATACTGCCCTTCAGCCTTTGTGTTGGATTCCTTATTTCAGTCACTGTATTTTTATATGTAATATTTTGAAATGTTTCTCTTTATACTTGTTTTTCTTTTACTTATTTTGTGTGTGGACTTTTTTTTTTTTAATTTTTTTTTTCAACGTTTATTTATTTTTGGGACAGAGAGAGACAGAGCATGAACGGGGGAGGGGCAGAGAGAGAGGGAGACACAGAATCGGAAACAGGCTCCAGGCTCCGAGCCATCAGCCCAGAGACCGACGCGGGGCTCGAACTCACGGACCGCGAGATCGTGACCTGGCTGAAGTCGGACGCTTAACCGACTGCGCCACCCAGGCGCCCCATGTGTGTGGACTTTTAATGCATATTCTGCTGTTCCATTTGGTTTATTAATTCTCCACGTGGCGTAGGTTTTTAGCTTATTGTATTTAGTAGATGTTGTTTTCCTCAGTAGTCTTGTTTTATTTCCCTGTGAGCTCTTACTACTTGGCTTTCAGGGACATCCTCTTGTACCTCTGCTCTAGACACTGCTTTTTTCCCAGGATTTGTCTTCCTGATGTGTTACCACTTAGCCTGGTAGTGTGAGGAAACAAGGAACGGCTGATAGGTCTGCCTGTACCTTTTGTGAACATTCATCCCACTATTCTGGTATGTTCTGCTTCACAGTATGGTGGAGCAGGCCATAGGCAGTATGGAAGAGAGAGAAAAGGCCAAGGAGTTCCTTGCCACCCTCTATTCTTCCTGCAGTGCAAGCCCTCTTTGGCCCTTGCTTGCCATCTTGTCCCTATTCCAACACCCGTGGTTTCCCAGGAATTCATCATGGTTGTTTAGTTTCTCAAAACTGTCAGGTGCCCTTATTTCTATGCTTTCTCTCAGCTTAGATTCTAGAAGGGAGCCAGCGGCCTGTGTTCATTCTCTATCTTGTTGGGAATCTCATAGTGGAATTTTTGTTTTCTTTTAAAATATTTTTATTTCCTTATATTTCTTTTTTAAATTTTTTTTTAACATTTATTTATTTTTGAGACAGGGAGAGACAGCATGAACGGGGGAGGGTCAGAGAGAGAGGGAGACACAGAATCTGAAACAGGCTCCAGGCTCTGAGCTGGCAGCACAGAGCCTGACGCGGGGCTCGAACTCACGGACCGCGAGATCATGACCTGAGCCGAAGTCGGATGCTTAACCAACTAAGCCACTCAGGCGCCCCTATTTCCTTATATTTCTGATTAGAACACTAATTTGTATTTATTGTAGTCGTTTTGGAACATACAAAGTGTGTGTTTGAATAAAATGTTCCCACTTGAAGCACTCAGTGAGTTGCCATAGACACCTGTAATATATACATTTGCTCTTTGGTGATGAAATGGAGATGTTGGCAATGTCAGCTTGGTTCAGAGGGTGTCACTACAAGGTGTTAAGGGCTAACTCTTTACAGTAACCCTAGTAATCTACAAGAAATGTCTCCCAAGTATGTCTCCTAAAATCACAAACATCTTGTCTGATCTGATCATGAAGTATCTCATAACTTCCAACTTGGTGGTATTTGTATTACAGTACTGCCTTTGTTTTGTTTTGTTGTTTGTTTTTTTTTTTTTTGTGGACATTTAATTTTCAAAGGACGGCAGCATCGATGACTGAGGCACAGAGATAATGTTTTCAGGGCCACAGTTTGATCTCCATTAGATGCTTTCATTCAGATTGGTAGTTCTTAACCTTTTGGGGGTTATGGCCCCATATGACAGCCCAGTCACCTCTGGAAAAATGTACATAGGCGTGCACACAGAATTGTGTATGCTATTTCGAAGGCTCCTAGACCATCTGAATTCCCCCATCAGCCCTGTGAATCATTATTGGTTTGTTCTAATAAGGTTCTTATAAAATTGTCATTTTAAGCTAAATATGCTGTCTAACAAAGTTTGATCCCTTTTGTCCCCATTCTGGGTCCTTCTGTTTGATGCATGCACACAGTGAACATTTCTAGGCTCATTGCACATCTGCTAGTATAAACCACTGTATTTCTTCTTCTCTGGAAACAATGCATATGTATTTTATTAGAGAAGTGCAAATAGGAATCAGAATCTATTCGATATAGCTGTCACGACTATACTTATCTGTGTTAAAGAAATGTTTCTTGGGTTAGAAAGCAGCTTATATAACTGCAGTCATGTTATTTAAAAAAAATAATGAAGCCCTTATATCCATGTTTATATAAAATGCTAAAGGAATATACATCAAAAGGCACATATACTCAGAGATAACATTGCAGGTGGTGGGTCTTTGCTGTGCTACTGTTTGGAATTTTCTTTGTTGGAAAATACGGGTTGAACAGACAAAGGAGGGATGAAGCTTCTTACTAAACTGGGTTTCTGACTTTTATCTTCGTGTGTTCCATTAAGTATGTGGAACGACACTAAGGAAAAGACATGCTACGAAATGAGACTTAGCATCTCAATCCCTGGGCCCTCATTTTTGTTTTCAGTTTGAATCCCGGTTTCTTTGGAAAAGGCAGTTACTTACTTACTTTAACTAACTTACTTACTTACTTACTTACTTATTTAGATGCTCTGAAAACCATCAAAATTAAATTCAGACTGTGCAAGGTAAAATAAAAATTCAACATCCTGAGGATCACATAATAGTGCACTGTGGAGACTTCATAGTTTACAAGAAGATCATGTATATTAGCTCATAAGACTCTCAGAAATCAGTGAAGGCTTATGGGTCACAAATACGCCCATGTTATGAGAAACCCAGCTCAGAGCCTTACCTGAGGTCCATGACCTAGGTAAGAGAATGGGAAGGAAGCTCATTGTTTCTGGATCCTAATTCAGTATTCTTCCTGGCTTCTCTGCCACTGAGATTTAGGGAAAATTGCCTTGACTGGTTGAGTCCCAGGTTGCATGTTTTCATAATATAAACTTACTTCATGTATTTATTTCAAGTCTTTACACTTGTTTTCATTTTGCAGAGCTGTCTTGATAATCAGATTATATAGCACAATGGTTCTCAAGGCGTGACCCAGACCGGCACCAGGAGCATCTCTTGGTAGCTCATTAGAAATGCAAATTGTTAGGCCCACCTCAGACCTGAATCAGAAACTCTGGGTTCAGTGCCCAGCAATCCACAGTTAAGTAAACCGTACAGGTGATTCTAATACACATTCATGTTGGAAACCCACCAGCGACATGTGTGACATGACATTTTCAAAAGAGCAAAGCGCTCTACAAATTTGAGATCATAAGCTCTTTTTTTTTCATTGAGGTACAATTTTATGTATAGTGAAACCCAGAGATCTTAAGCATACAGCTCTTTGAATTTTCACATCACGTGATTACCACACCAGCCGAGGCATAGAACTCTTTTTTTTTTTTTTTTAATTTTTAAAAATATTTCTTTATTCTTGGGAGACAGAGTGCAAGCAAGAGAGAGACAGAGAGAGAGAGAGAGAGAGATACAGAATTTGAAGCAGGCTCCAGGCTCGGAGCTCTCAGCACAGAGCCCGACATGGGGCTTGAACCCACGAAGCATGAGATCATGACCTGGGCTGAAGTCGGACTCTTAACTGACTGAACCAGCCAGGTGCCCCGGCATAGAACTCTTTTATTATGGCTGTAAAGTTCCCTCATGCCTCCTCTCATCTGTCCCTATCCCCAGTGGGCAGCTACTTAACTGTTCACTGACAGACTTCATTAGAGGAAGTAAGGGAACAGGACAATGATGAGCCAAACACAGAGCAATGACTATTCTCTTTTTCCTTCACTACTTGCACTTACCATTTCCTTTTGAAGTACTGAGCATAGTTCTCTCTGGTTTTTCAGCCCATGGACCAAGCTTCTCTCAAAAACAGCGACGTTCTCGTTCTGACAGGCCTCACCCAGATCCCCACCGCCAACCCGGACGGCATGGTGGGAGAGTTCTGCAGCAACCTGGGTATGTGTCCAGCTCAGGCCATGAATGGGATGAAATGTGCTAAATTTACTTTTCAGTTCTTGCTTCTGTAGCATTTTGTGTTCCTTCTCTTCACGTTCACCCCCTCTGATACCCCGGTTCAAGGCTTCCCCTGCCCCGCCTACTCTACCCTTCCTGCCCATCCTTCAAAGCTTGCTGTTGTCAGCAAAAGCAATTCTTAAGCAACATAAATTTGAAGAATGTAAGAATGGTTGTAAGGGTAAATTCAAATGTTTAGCACGTTTATGCAACAGATACTCAACATTCTCCCACTTGATTTATGTTGAAAATTCTTATTTGTTTGCTCTGTGGTGGGATTTGGGGGCAAGACGGGGGTGCATACAGGATAGCAGTTGTCAAAAAAGGGAAGAATCACATCTTTGCTTGTAAGTAATAGCACAGAAAAGACTTAATACTTTGCATTCACAATAGCAATATACTGAGCAGATACATTTTTCCACCAATATTTGGTCAGTGTTGTTTTTTTCTTTGAGAGAAGACTAAATTTGGAGAAGAGACTTGCTACCCGGAAGAAACGTATGTTTCTTTGGATATAATTGTCAGTAAAATCTAGAAATCCTGCCTTTCTTTTAGAAAAGTATAGGTTGCTTACTGTCTTAACTTGGGCTGCTGTAACAAAATGCCAGACTGGGTGGCTTAAAGAACAAACATTTCTCACAGTTCTGGAGGCAGGGAAGTCTGAGATCAGATTGTCAGTGTGGTCAGGGTCTGACCAGTGGAAGAGGACTCTCTTCCTGGCTCGCAGACACCCACAAGTGTGTCCTCCCTTGGCCGAAAGAAGCAGCTCTCGTGTCGTCTTCTTCTTATGAGGGCAAAAATCCCATCATGGAGGCTGTACCCTCATGGCCTCATCTAAACCCAGTTACCTCCCAAAGCACCCCTGACCCAGTACCGTCACACTGGGAGTTAGGGCTTCAATATATGAACTTTAGGGGGATACAGATGTTCAGTCCATAACAGTTGCCAAAGAGGAGTTAATGAGCTCAGACCTTTCACCCCTTTCACACGGTTTATTCTTCCTTGAAAAAAATTATTGGACTAGTCTCGAATAGCACCCCTGATTTGTATGTTTTGTTTGCTTATTGTCTAGAATCACAGACTCAAAACACTTTAGATCTGAAAGGAACCTTGCATCTAATCTACTGTTTCTTAAGTCCACTAACCACTTGCCTCATAATCAGTGAGGCCACTTCTTAAAGATGCAAATTTGAGGGCCCATCCACAGACCTAGTAAGTCAGATTCTCTGGGGACAGGAGAGACCCAGCAGCAAAGTTGCATTTTCAACATGTTCCCTGGCAATTTTCACACTTACGAAAGCTTGAAGACCACTAATCTAGTCCACTCCTCTCATAACCAATCAGGAAACAGGCCCAGCCAGGTTTCAGTGGCTTACATGAGGTCCTATAGCATGTGATGAATGCAGGAGTAGATCCAGGCCTCTTGAGCCCTGACCACTGTCTCTCCCCTCAGTACCATACTCTAGTAATAGCAAGTCAACCAGTACTCCAAGTACAGCGCCTGGGAGAACCCATATGTCAGGGTTGGGAACAGAGGAGGATACAAGACACCAGAGGCTTCAAGATCTACACCCGAAAGCTCTGCGTTTCAGTTTGTTTTGGAAACTAAACAAAAGAGAAACTTAAGAGGGCTTTGATATTTTTTTTCTTTTGTAGCCACTTATAACTTCTAATGTAATTATACCCATTAAGTTGCAAGTCCTCGTTTGATAACTTGTTTTTAAGTATTTAAAGTGTAGAGGATTTTCTTACAAATAACACATTAATGAAAGAAAATGCCACTAAAATGAGTCAAATGGAAAAACTTGGCCTATTTCCTTATAGGTCATACAGCAGTGGTCAGAGACTGAACAGAGACAAATCCAGCAAAGTTTTGAGCAGGAGCTAAAAAGAGAAGGAGCTTGGAGGGTCTGTCCTGAAGCTCGGCTGCCATTGGTAACCGTTAAAGCCCAAACCCTTAACTGCACACCTTGTTCCCAGGGACTGAGACGTCCATTAAAAACCCAACTGATTGTTAGCCTCTGGATTCTCCCACTCTTGTGCTATTCTTCAAAAGAAGCAGATCATTGTACCTGAGAAATGAATTGTATGAACAGAAGTAGGAAATGAAAGAAATCCAAATATTATTTTTAAAGTTTCTTTCTACCTTTATAAAACTGTTCTTCTGACACCACTGTTTTCTCTCTGACTTCAACTTTTCTAGCACTGACAGTCCGGAATGGAGGAAACGTGTTGGTGCCCTGTTACCCTTCTGGAGTGATCTATGACCTCCTGGAATGCCTGTATCAGTACATTGACTCTGCCGGCCTCTCCAACATCCCTTTCTACTTCATCTCCCCCGTGGCCAACAGTTCACTTGAATTTTCCCAGATTTTTGCTGAGTGGTATGTCTGCATTCTTCTCCATGATTCAGTACATTCAAGCAGTAAGAATAAAATGGAAAAAGTTTTTTTAATGAAAAAAGTATAGGGGCGGCTGAGTGGCTCAGTTGGTTAAGCGTCCAGCTCTTGATTTCGGCTCAGGTCGTGATCTCACGGTTGAGCCCCGCATTGGCTCTGCGCTTAAGACTGTCTGTCTATCTGTCTGTCTCTCTCTCTCTCTCTCTCTCTCTCTCTCTCTCTCCACCCCGCCTCACACCCTGCTCACTCACGTGCATGTCCACACACTCTCATTCCACACATACGCACTCTCTCTCTGTCAAAAATAAAAATATAAAGGTTTTTTTTTTCTCACATTACTATGAGACTTTGATTTTGTTGTCTTTCCATGTCTGTGATGTGAAAATTGTATTAATTAAAGCCAAATCTGTTACATTGCTAGAGTTTGGAGGAATAGTTGTCAAGGAAGGAAGGATGAAAGGCAAAGGGTTAACTGAGCACTTTCAAATTCAGTGACAAAATATTATACATTTATCTTCTCCCATGCTACCCTCTGCCTGTTACAAAGTGAAGTGACATTCTAGAGGCTCAAAAAAAGCCCAAGTTCATGTTGTCTGGAATTTCTAATACCAAATCTGATGATAAGAAAAGCTAGGTTCTTTTTCACTTCAATAGCATGATATTTGATAAAACTAAGTTTTATTACAGTAGGAAATTGTTTGATCCAGTCCTGAGGTGGGTAAATTATCGAACCGTATGAAGTTAGTGAACCTTTTTAGGATTATTTAGATGCATGTTTGAATCTAACTCATCTGGCCCAAAAAAGGGAGGGATGAGGGAAATACAGAACTTTTACAGTCGACCTTCAAGTGCCTTAGGGTGGTGTTTTTAGACGGGGGCATGACACTTGCATAGGGTGTGTAATCCATTTTGATTGTATGGTAGTGTAATGGACACAGTGTTCTACCAAGTTTCTAATTAAGAAGGGATTTGTATATCATTCTGTCCTAACATGTTCTATATGCTGTCTCCCCACTCCACCTTCTTAAAGGGCATTTTTTCCTCCCCTTTTAAAAGTTGTGGTCAAAGACTTTTTTTCTCTATCTCCATTCAGACAAACTTCTCCATCCTGTGTGCATGTTAGTCATGTTTGTCCGTAGGGCCGTCACTTTATTGGTACCTGTTGAATTTTATCCTTTGCATTGGGTCATTTCTCCCCCAGCATAGGAAGTTAATCTTGAATAATTAGTAGTCCAGCCTAAGGATCACTTGCACAATTAGCATATTCTGAATTTCTTCATCCAGATCCTTAATAAAAAACTCCAGCCAGCCCTGTGAGGGCTGGGGGATGGTGTGCTCCTCAAAGCCACTCCGTCCCCACTGTGTGCTGTTCTTTCAAAATAATATCATACGGGCTAGAAGTCAGGACCACTCTAATTAGAGTAGGTTGTTTTTGTTTCTGGGTTTTTATATTTGTTCGTTTCTAATATATGTGTAATGCACACTTACTATAGAAAACAATACAAGTTACAGAAAACAGGAAAAACTGAACCTGTAAACCCACTATCCAGAAGTAATATCACTGTTGGCATTTGGATGGATTTCTTCTTTCTTTTTTTTTTTTTTTTTTTTAATTTTTTTTTTCAACGTTTATTTATTTTTGGGACAGAGAGAGACAGAGCATGAACAGGCGAGGGGCAGAGAGAGAGGGAGACACAGAATCAGAAACAGGCTCCAGGCTCCGAGCCATCAGCCCAGAGCCCGACGCGGGGCTCGAACTCCCGGACCGCGAGATCGTGACCTGGCTGAAGTCGGACGCTTAACCGACTGCGCCACCCAGGCGCCCCGGATTTCTTCTTTCTATATGGGGATCATACCAATTATTTAATTTTGGATCCTGCTTTTAAATATTTTAATTTTTTTTTAATGTTTATTTTTGAAAGAGAGACAGAGTGCAAGTGGGGGAGGGGCAGAGAGAGAGGGAGACACAGAATCTGAAGCAGGCTCCAGGCTCTGAGCTGTCAGCACAGAGCCCAATGCGCGGCTCGAACTCACGGACCGCGCGAGATCATGACCTGAGCTGAAGTCACACACCCAACCAACTGAGCCACTCAGGTGCCCCCTGCTAATCTCACATTTTTAATGTGAGATTAGAGGATTAAAATAAAACTTTGAGGACATAGTTTTTACATGAATACATTATTACATCATTTGTATACTGTATTATTTATTTAACTGTTGTCTTATTGTTGGACGAACAGGCTTTGCCCAGTTTTTTCCTTTTAGTAATAAATCTTCAGTTAATATTGTTGTATGTATATACGACTGCATCTTTTGCTTTAGGTAAATTACTAACAGTGGAATTACAGGAACAAAGAGTATAAATATGTTTTAATGTTGATTATACAAATCTCAGTTGCTTTCCAGAAAGATCTTTGTCTTCTGTAAATTGTTCCTCTTGCCCATCGTCTTCTGTAAAATATCCCTTTTTTACTGATTAGAGATGTTATACTTTTCTTACCAATTTATTTGAACTCTACTCTTTGTTATACATCTGCAGATATTTTTTCCCCCGTCTTGGCACTTTGGATTTTAACTTTGATTTGTTTTTTAAATAATAAAGTCGTTACTTTGGAATAATTTTGAATTTACAGAAAAGTTGTAGAGGTAGTACAGAAAGAACTATATACCTTCTACTTAGTTTTCCCTAATGGCCACATCTTACATGGCCATACACATGTATCAAAACCAAGAAATGAACATTAGCACACATTATTAGCTGAACTACAGTCTTTTTCAGATTGTACCAGTTTTCCCACTAATGTCGGTTTTCTATTCCAGGATCCAGTCAAGGATACCACAATGCATTTAGGTTATTGCTTTGTTTTGTTTTGTCTTGGGTTTTTTTTGTCAGAAATACTTTAGTTTTATATATTGATACTAACTAATGCAACATAGTATCCTTTGCAACAATCTAAGAAACCTTAAATGAAGATCTTCTATTTGTCTCTCTTCCTGACTTTAAAAAGTTTTGTCTTCCTGATTAGATATTATATATAATTCTATGTATATAAGTATATGTAATTTAGATATTATAAGGTAACCCTCCAGAAGTATCTTCCTTCCCTATTTACATCTTCCTCCAAAAAGGATATAAAGTAATGTTTTTTAAATCAAGATTAAAGAAAATTTTAAGTGTAGGGAAAATTAATAAGTTGTATTCATGAAGTTCATATAAAACCCAAACCCTGGAGTTCTGAACTACTCCCCAAAAAATAGTATCTGGTAGAACTGTTGAAATACTTTAATACTGTTTTTGTAGAATTCTTACAAGTAGTCGTGAACAAACATACATTATTACTACATAACGCCAAACCTACAGAACACCTGTCTTTTGAGTTATCAGTTGTTAACTTTGGCCACAATTGCTTTATTCAGACCTCTCCATTTTTAAATGTCCGCTCTGTCTAGGAAAGAAATATAGACTACCTAAAGCATTTATAGAGTCTCCCAGTTGAGATACCATGTTACTCTCCAGTTTCAGTGACCAGTGTTGCTTAGTGCATGTGCAAAATAGAAAGTTGGGTCTCTGAAGAAAGCCTATCACTTTCTCCTCAAAAGTGATCACTACTAATGCAATATGATATTTCAAATTGGATCCTGGAGCCAAAAAAAAAAAAAAAAAAAAAAAAAAGAGACATTAGTGGAAAAACTGGTGAAATCCAAACAAAGTCTGGAATTTAGTTAGTTGTAATGCACTAATGTTAATTTCACAGTTCAACAAATGTATCATGGTTATGTAAGATGTTAACATTTAGGGGGCCCGGGTAAAGGGCCCAAGGGAAGTCAGTACTGTCTCTGCAACTTTTCTATAAATCTAAAATTATTCCAAAATAACAAGCTTATTTTTCAAGGAAAAAATGTACTCAGGAATTTTAATGGTTAAAAAATGCTCACAAGGGACTTGTTCTGAATACTCCGTAGATCCTGGCTTTCAATCACAGTGAGATTGGTTAACAGGAAAATTTTGAATACACTTTACTAGTGTTTTTGCTGCTACCACTAGGTGGCAACAAATGATCCTGTATGCCCTACCCTAACAGGCTCATCCGTTTTTCCTCTTTAAAAGGCTTTGTCACAACAAACAGACTAAGGTGTATCTCCCAGAACCACCTTTTCCTCATGCAGAGGTAAGAAATGGCATTATTGGGTCAAAGCAAGAAAAAACTGTAGATAAATGGATGATAACATGTCACTAGATTATAGAAATCCTTAGGTAAACTCATATAGTCCCTTGTTTCCCATGTGAGATGACTGCGAAGTACTCTAACTCAAGATATGTTATTGTCTCTTCTCATTAACACATTCTATTGCCAGTACGTGTTCAGTTCATAACCTACCTCTGTTCTGTTCACTGAGTGTTATCTGACCCCTACTACTAATTTCTTTGCATAACAACAGATTTGTTTATAGTCAAAGTCTTCTTTCCAGTTAGTCATGTTGATCATAGATGTGAAGTTTTAATGATGAAAATAATAACATTTAAGTTTTTAAAAAATAGAGGGTCAAAGGTACAAACTTCTTCTAAAATAAATAATTCATGGGATGTAAGTACATCATAGTGACTGTAGTTAACCATACTGTATTGCATGTTTAAAAGTTGCTAAGAGAGCAGATATTAAGAGTTCTCAAAAAAAAATCTTTTGTAACTATCTATGATGATGGATGGTAACTAGGCTTACTGTGGTGATTTTTTTTCCACAATATATATATTATTGGACACTTGAAACAAATACAATATATATAACGTAACAACATAACGTAGACAGTTTTGTTTTCATTACATTTTTCACCAAACAGTGTATCATGGATATTTTTCTGTGTGCCTCCTATTATTACTATTGCTGCCTAGTATTCCATAGCATATCATATGAACATATTATAATGTACTTAACCATTCTCTTACTATCCAACAAAAGAGTTACTCCCAATTTTTTGTTACATTTTTAAAAAGGGTGTTTAAATTAGTATAAGCCACTTTAGGAAACTGGCAATATCTGCTAAAGCTGAAATATAACATACTCCCTACTTCAGCAATTTTGTTCCTGAATTATATACCAAACAGAAATACATGGGTATGTCACCAAAAGACACAGACAAAAATCTTCAGAGCATTCTTGGTAATAGTGCTGAAATATACCTAAATGCTGTTAATAGTCAAGTGGATTTTGTGGTATATTCTGTACAATGGAATACCTTACTTACATCAGTGAGAATGAATGAATTCCAATTATACGAAGTTATGTAAACAAATCTCACAAACATCATGCGAGTGAAATAAGTGAGACATAAGTAGACAGTATGATTTTCTTTATATGAAAGTTCAAGAACACACAAAACAATTCTGTGGTATCGGAAGCCAGGATTGCAGTTATCCTGGAGGTGGGGTTGGAGGCAGTAGTAAGTGGAAAAGGACAAAGGGGAACCTCTAAGAAGCTGGTCACACTGCTCCTTAGTGTGCAGTTGGGAACATGGACTTTTCAGTTTGTACAGACTTCATCCATCCACAGATGTCTGTGTGGATGTACTTGTATAGGATTTAGTTGGTTTATTTGTTTTACAGTTAACTATTTGATTCAGTGTAAATAGCAACAAATGTCCCGCTATTTTAAATTTGACAATTCCTGTCACCCCTGCTTATTGCTACTCCAAAGGACCTTTATGAGCCAGAATTTCATGCGGAAGGTTCTGACAAAGTCATTTTTCAGTCCACACATTCCGTTACAGCAGCCAAAGTTTTTCCAAGCTCTGTCATTACCACAGTGAACTTCAGGCTAGAAATGCAGTGATGTCTGAAAATTAAGCGTGGCAAAGCATACTTTATGGTGGACTTTACCACTGAAGGCTGGTTTTTCTCTCCCCAACAAAAATTAGCCTTTTTTTGTTTTCTAAGAGTGTTACTCTACGTTTTTACCCACATATTGTCACAGATTACCTTTGTCCCATTTAGTTAGGAATATGAAAAGACCATAGTTGCATGAGCAGGGTTCCTGAAACGCACTTGCCTACTTTAGGACATGATGGAGTTGACTCAGTATTGTGACCAGTGCCAAAGAGAAAATATTCTAGCCTTAGTACTGATAATTAAAAAAAAATTTTTTTTTTTTACAGAATTCCTACCCTACAGCTTCATTGCCTATACAGTTGGACCTTAAATAAGTACAGACGTAATGAATGGTCAAATGTAGTAAGTCAGCTAGAAAGGTAGCTCCAGTTGGCAAAAGAAAAGAGATGAATTTATCTTAGTTGCTATGCATTGATCAGTAGAACTTCAGGAACTGTAGGTAATGCCTAAAAAGTTATTTAAGTTGTGTGCAAAGACCCACTGCTATTCTTAGAATCCCATTCGTCTCCTTGACGGCAATGGATACAGTAGGCTTAGTCTTTTAGACAGCGCTCACCCATTTCAATGGGACAAGTAATGATTTGGGGGCAGATCAGTTATAAAAAGAATGTCCCTTTTGTTTGTATATAACTTGGAAGGGAGGTGGGAATTCAGCATTTGTCCCGTCTTTACTACAACATATCCCATCCAAGCCAGGGATGCCTGGCTAAGATCTCTCGTGTTCCAGTGTTACCAGTAAAAGCAATCTCTCTGAATTAAAAATTAAATCTTTATAGTGAAGAGAGTTTACCTTCCTTTTGGGGGTTGTCCCATTCCGGCCACACTTCACTATTTGGGTGACTTCAGTTGGATTTGGGCTCCCCTCTTATGCATAATTGGTTGGTTCAGGATTAACTTATGTCACAGACTATTTCTTTATCTATTAGACGATATCTCAGGGCAGTATTCCCTTTGATCTAGCTGGCATTTAAGGTCTCTGAAGTCTGGGTGTTTGTCATCTTACCTTTTGGTGCTAGAGTAGGGAGGTGGAGGCAGGGCCAGGGCAGCAGGAAGAGCTGCTGAGCCATGTCACAAGATGCCATCTGTGGCTGTAACTATATGGTGTTATCTTGGGTCGGTTATGACGTTGGGAGAGAATTGCCAGGTATTGCTCTGGAAGGGAGATCATTTGATTCAAAACGTACACTTTTGAGATGAGTCTGAGGCTGTACATGGCCCACTTCTTACTACAGCTCTCTGCGTAGGACATCTCTGGGAGGACATCACACTCCCAAATTTCTGAAAGCCAATTTGGCCTTTGTCTTTGGTAAGTTGCCTTAGTAACTTACATCTCAAGAGGTGGTCCTGTGCAGGTAAACAGTTTTTCTTGTGGTGTTTATTGTTGACAGAACTTGGTGAGTCACATGTTTGGGGAAAATTACTTGTACTTCAAATAATAACTGATCCTGGGAACTTCTAGGGCCGGGACTCCCGAGTGTCAGGAAGCTCTAAAAGAAGGGTTAGACTGCATCAGGCCTTTAACAGCCTGAATAATATGTTAATACGTACCAAAAGGTTGCATCTGTTCAGAAAGTCACATTGTACATAACAAAAAAAAAAAAATTCAATCTTCCACAAATTGTAATCAGATTCATTTGTATTCTTCCTTCTGCTCATGCTCCCATGCTGTGCAGTCCTTCCCTCCGCCTGGACAGGCTAACATCTCTTTGTGTGCTTCCCTGTGCATATTGTAGCTCATTCAGACCAACAAGCTGAAGCACTACCCGAGCCTCCACGGAGACTTCAGCAGTGATTTCCGGCAACCATGTGTGGTGTTCACCGGGCACCCCTCCCTCCGATTTGGGGACGTGGTCCATTTCATGGAGCTCTGGGGGAAATCTAGTCTCAACACTGTCATATTTACAGGTAAGTAAACAAACAAATAAAACCCTGCCCTTTCCACTGGGACTTTCACCCAGTGCACCGACCAGGGCGAAACTTCAGTAAGGCATAAATATGAACACTCATCTGACATAAACCACAAGGGAAAGAGTAAAGCAAGATGGACTGTTAGGAAACTGTACTGGACAAAGCTTTCATATCCATTTTTCAGAGATTTTTTCCCTGAGGCAGATTTCTACTGAACTGCTTTTGATAGGATTTTGTAAGCTGTTTCAAGAACATCAGTAATCCTGGTAACCACTCTTGTGTTACCCTTTAGGAATTATTTCTTGAGTTGGGTTTTTCTCCTTTGGTTATAGTTTGCTCTGGCTTACACTGTTTTTTCTGGAGACAAACCCCTCAGAGTAAAACAAATCCTTTAATGAAGCCAAGCAGGGGTTTTACTTAATCACTATATTATTTTAGCAACTTTAGGTCTTCAGACAGCCTCGGGATTTGGAAATCTTACGGGCAATTGAGTGAAAAACCTTGATCTGAATCTGGTCCAGTGTACTATAATCTAAGCCAAGTTACCTCACCTCCCTGAGCCTCACTTTCTTCATTGTAAAATGGGATTGTTGATGGCTCCTTCCTTGGGCGACTCTGTGTTTACTGAAATGTTATCAAAAGGCACTTCATGCAGTGCCTGGCACATAAAAGTTGTTGAGAAAGTTATCAGTTGATTTCTTTCTCATTGCTTTTAAGACTTGAATGATGAAATAGAGTCTAACTGTGCCCAAATCTTCAAGATCAGGGACACTGGGGCCCTTTCTTGTGCTCAGCCTGTTTGTGAGGAGTGCCAGAGGCCTCCATCACACCACCGGTCAAACAAAGTTGGCTTTATTGATTCATTGCAGCTGAGAAGAACACATGGGGAAGTGGGAGGCATCTCAGAACATGTTGGAAAGAACTTATGGATTTGGACTTGGGTGATTTTGAGGTAGGTTCACAGATGTGGGACATTGCTCTGGATTGGCCACTGTTAGGAAGCAGGAGTGGTTAAATGATTGAGTATCTTAACAGTTCTTATCTAGAAGGCAAGAAGAATGGAGCCAGGATAGGGTAATGTTTGCTCCTTTTGTGGTTCGAACAGTGTTGTGGTTGTGTGTTCAGGCATGATTATGGAGGGGTTCTTGTTTTTGTCTTGATCCATTGTGGTCACCAAATGGCCATGTCTGATGTCAGGGTTCTGTGAAATTGTTGATGTCCAACAGGAGAACAACATGGCCTGGCCATGACTGACAGGCCGGCTCCGGCTATAACTCTAAGACCTGGTAGAAAGTGCCAGGAGAGCTCAGAAAAGCAGCTTCAGGGGCTTCTTCTCTCTTTCCTAGGCCCCTTTTTGGCCAAAGGCAGAGGAAGTCAGGTCACAAGACATTGACCCACAATACCCAGAACCTCACCATGGCCAACTTTTGCTAAGCAAGAGGTATTCTGGGGAACATTGTAGTAGGACTAAAGGTGGTCTTTCATTCTTTTTGAGGGGTTACTGACTCTGATATGACAGTGGGTACAGTATTTTTATAGGTGCAGTAAGAAGTGTTTGCTGTAGTATAATTTTTCCTTTAGCCAGCTAAGAAGAAATCAAGGGTTGTTTGATTGTCCATAACAACCCTGGTAATGAATTTAAATCTAAACCCATTTTGACGGACTTTCAGAGCAGCTATGTCATGTATGAGATGAATTTTGGACCACTTTTTTGGATTGTATTACAGCTATGGGAAAGTTGTAGCTCACATAGTACACGTAAAAAGGGAGTCAGTTTTCTCCTAGGTAGCTGTCCTTGCCTCATATTTGGGGGGTTCCTCTTAGAGAAACAGGAGCCACCAAGGGGAAGTAATTGAAAAATCGGGAAGTTCCAGGGTGCCTGGGTGGTTCATTCAGTTAAGCATCTGACTTCTGCTCAGTTCATGATCTTGTAGTTCGTGAGTTTAAGCCCCACATCAGGCTTTGTGCTAACAGCTCAGAGCCTGGAGCCTGCTTCAGATTCTGTGTCTCCCCCCACCTCTCTGCTCCTCCCCTGCTCATACTCGCTCACTCGCTTTCTCGAATAAACATTAAAAAAAAAAATTTTTTTTAGTAAATAAAAATCTGGAAGTTCCATCAGTCATCCTTAATGCACTGGGAGAGTTAATGGGATGGGTAAATGTAAGCTAGAGGGCTGTAAGAAGTGATGTCCTCATGGGGGCACAGGCTGTTGGGAGTCTAAGTATTATATTTCACACCAGAAATGTAATCTCTGCCACACAGGCCACAGTGAGTAGTTCTGGGTTTAACAAATGGGCCGTCATGGCAAGCGTGGTTCCCAGTCACCGCGCATGCCAGGCTTTGCCGAGAGGAGCATGACAGTCGCAGCAAAAGCATCTGTTGACATGAGGCCAGGGTCCTTTTCTCATGTCTGCCCTATCAAGTCAGTGGTATGTCATTTGTCTCATACCTGCTTGTTAACTTCGAGCACTTGATTCGAGAGGCCTGTGCCAGGTTTCCCCACTGTGAAGTCAGTTTTTACATTTAATCAGTATCTTGGGTGGGGGGACACTTTGAGACTATGTATCCTTGTCTTCCTCAAATTTTTATCTAATTTTTTTTGCATCTATTGATGATTCTGGTCCGAAGAAATTATTCCTGTGATGGTTGCCAAATGATAAATTTTTTTTTTACTTTCATTGTTTACATTTATTTGGCATTCTGTTGCAACAAAGAGTTTTCCCTTCTCCCCCATTTACTTATGTAACCCCTCATTTATCTCCTCTGTGTTGAAAATCTTGAGCCCACACCCACCCTGCCCTGTTCATTCTGGCCTCTCCCCGTCCTTACCTGTGAGTAAGTGACCCTCTGCAGTGATCAGGAATCCAGCTCCCGCCAGCCTCTGCACTTCGGTACGGATCCCGCCTGGCCTTGACCACACCAGCCGCCTCCTCACTTGGTAGCAACTCTGTTGCTTGCATTTTAAATTTTCCTTTTTGTGCTCCCATTAGAACCTGATTTCTCCTACCTGGAAGCACTGGCTCCCTACCAGCCCTTGGCCATGAAATGCATTTACTGCCCCATCGATACGCGACTGAACTTCATCCAAGTGTCAAAGCTGCTCAAAGAAGTACAGGTGAGGAAGGGAAGTGCTGGTGTCTCCCCACAGCCCTGATACAGCCGGGAGTTTGCGGCAGGGCGGGCCGTCTGGCTTCGCTTCTTCCCTTCCTCGTGTCTCTGGAGTCCAAGTCCGAGTCCGCAGCATGCTGGCACGTGTGCCGGTCACCGCCGCCCCCCCCCCCCCCCGCCGCCTCGCCCCGCCCCAGGTAGGGGGCTTTAAGACCTGGAAGCAGTTTCTGTTCTAAAGAAATCAAAGGTGGAAGGGAAGGAAAGCATTAGCCTGTTATTTTTGATGAGGATCGTCTGTGTCCAGTCAAAAGCAAATCGCCCCCTCTCCCCACCAAAATAGCCCTAGAAACAGACTCCTCAAGCCGAAAGACAGTTTCACTGAAACCTGTACTGGTTCCTCGTTGCAGATGTGGGTTAGTACCACGAACACTGTTATTTTGCTTTTTGTTAGGGGTTTGTTTTGGTTTATTTTTTGTGGCTTCTGTTTGTTTTTTCCTTTTGCATCTTCTGCCGTAGGGCAAGGGAAGAAGTAGTTGGGTAAAGCGGTGGGTTAAGGAAGACCATCTACACAGGAGAATGTGGGGGGGGGGGGGGAGTAAAAATCACTGCACCGGGTCAGCAACCTCTTGGCACAAGTTTGATAGTGGGGTTGGGGGAGGCTGCTTGCAGTTGGCGAGGGAGAGGCAAGAGGAAAACTTCTCATTCCCCATTGCCTCAGGAGCTTAAAGGAGCACCAGGGCGCCCTGGCACGTCTTCTGTTGCTTCACCTAGTAATTTAGCAAGGTACGATTAGCTCCCTTCATTTTTCTTGGCCTAGGTCAGAAGTTTGCTTTCCTCCTCACAGAACCTATGACCTCAGGATGGGAGGCACTTACCCAGAGCTCTAAGGAAGGGTAACAAGAAATGGAAAGCTGAAGAAGCTCAGGAATGCAGAAATAATGGATTATGGCCATCACTAGCTTGCTGGCCCTACAAGGAAAGAATATGGGCTTTCTCTAGACATGATTGAGAGTAGTGGATAAGTTTGGGCTGATTTGGCAATTCGATACCCACCGTGTACTCATCAGCACACTGGCAGAAGCAGTTAAGAGCCTGTTGTTTTCATGACTAAGTTTCCCCTGTGGTCCGCATGGCAGCGGTGTGCTCATGGAGCCCCTGGCGGTATAGGACTGTGGGAGCCAGAGGCCAGCTGGTCCCCACTGTAGGAGAGGGAAGCGGGGACGGGTCCTCAGGCTGCGACTGTGCACTCGGATGGCTTTGAGAAGAGTTAGGAGATCCTAACCTAACCTTCCGTCAGGAGGAAGAAAAGGATCAGCCCAACGGAACAAGTGCTGTTTTTAGTGCATCCGGTCGGCTGTTCCAGTGCTTCCTGTTGGAAGGCCTTCCAGGAGCTGGAGGTGAGCTCCAGGCTCTTAAGTAAAAGCAGTGTCAGTACAACTCAGTGGGCTACCGGGATCCATTTTCACTTGGGTGGTATTTGTCCCAAGTAAATGTTGGTTTACTATTTTTGTCTCTCAGAATAACAAAGAGATATTTTGCAAAAAAGATCTGATTCAGTGTGTCCCACACAGTGGAGTATGTGAGCTGTGCACTGCCCACTGTCTAACACCAGTGCACCTGCAGATACCAGAGAAGCCCCCACCCCAAAACACCAGACTAGCACCAAAGTCAGCAGTTCTTGCCAATCGGCCAACAGCTGTACCGGTCAGTGATGGTAGGTGTGACAAGAAGACTGCCCTCAAGGGGCTTAGGCACCAGTTGGGCATAGACCTATGGAAGTTACCATCAAAATGACTTAAAAACAGTGAAAACATAAAAACAAATGCAAACGGAGGCAGTGGATCCCCCACTAGTCCACGTGACTGGCAGTTGAGGGCTTTGCTCTGAAATGTTTATTCTTTCCCCGCACTGCACTCCCCTCTCCTGCTGCCCAGTGTTTGGGTTTGAGAGGAGGGGGGTCAGGAGGTGGTGAGGCGGAGCAGGAGTGCGGGCACACTGAGGTGGGCCTCCTCCCTTACTTGCCCCTGTCCTGTTGGTTCTCAGCCGCTGCACGTGGTCTGCCCCGAGCAGTACACGCAGCCACCCCCAGCGCAGTCCCACCGCATGGACCTGATGATCGACTGCCAGCCGCCCGCAATGTCCTATCGGCGGGCCGAGGTCCTCGCCTTGCCTTTCAAGCGTCGGTACGAGAAGATCGAAATCATGCCAGAGGTGAGCTGTTCTCTTTCTCATGGTCAGACCCAGGCTTTCCACTTG
This sequence comes from Felis catus, assembly GCF_018350175.1. Classification (NCBI taxonomy): domain Eukaryota; kingdom Metazoa; phylum Chordata; class Mammalia; order Carnivora; family Felidae; genus Felis; species Felis catus. Next base: position 50,095,061 of record NC_058371.1, on the reverse strand, counting down.
AGTATCTGAAAAAAGATGATCTCAGAGGTGGCTTTCTTGGCGTTGTGTCAAATGCGGATGAACCAAAGAACACAGCCCCTTAGGCAAGGAACTGGGAAGAGAGGCGGGATCTTCAGAACCGCCTTATTTTTCAGGCAATGAAGTAACAGCTGTTAACATCAGGACCGCTGCTTGTGTTCACATTTAACATGTTTAAGCCAGGAAGCCAGGGCCTCTCAGAACAGAGGCACTGATGTCAGCTCCGTCCCTGACCACGGTGGATTTTTCTCATCCTTTCTGGACCTCATTTGAGTGTGAGTCAAGTTTCATCAAATTCAGAGATAGATGGAGGGAAATAAGAGTAATCAACATATAAGGATTATAAATGTGATTATTTGTGTGCATATTGTACATGTGAGACAGTTGAGGTATACTGTGCATGAGCGACCAACTGAGGGCAAGGCAGCCCGAGTCACATGGCCTAGCTCCTGCAGTGTCAGTGTGGAAGGCTCTGTGGGAAACTACTTTTGGCTTTCTTTTGCCTCTTGAGATAGCTTGAACATGTCCTCAAAATTCCTGGTCTCAAAACCTCTTAAAAATTAGAACCCAAGGGGCACCTAGGTGGCTCAGTCAGTTAAGCATCTGACTCTTAATCTCAGCTCAGGTCGTGATCTCATGCCCAGCATGGAGCCTACTTAAAAAAATTAGAACCTCAAAGAGCTTTTGTTTATGTGGGTTACACCTATTGATATTTGCTATATTAGATGTTAAAACGAAGACATTTTAAAAATATTTATTCATTTTAAAAATAATGATTTAGGGGGTTCCTGGGTGGCTCAGTTGGTTGAGCATCCAACTCTTGATTTTGGCTCAGGTCATGATCTCACAGTCTTGAGATTGAGCCCCACGTCGGGATCTATGCTGAGCGTGGAGCCTGCTTAAGATTCTCCTTTTTCCTCTGCCCCTCTCCCTCTTGTGATCTCGTTCTTTCTAAAATAAAATTTTTAAAAAGCTATAAAAATAATGACATAAACCCATTAGATGCTAACACAACTAAAATATCTTTTATGAGAAAATGTTTCTAAAAAAAGGTAATGAGAACAGGGGCACTATTTTCCATTTGCAGATCTCTTTAATGTCTGCTTGTGGACTGTCCTATCTCCTTTTGTTTTTGCTTTGTTGTGGATAATATATGTCATGTAACCTTGAGAAAATCCCAGTGAACACTCGTGATAGCAAGAGTGAAAAGGCTAAAACTCACATTATTAGGACAGTCACATTGACCACGATGCCCCTGAAAGAGGCTCAGGTCCCACATTTTCCTGAGAGCAGTGCTCTGCACAGCCATCTTTTTAAGGCCCTTCTGCCATCTCTTGCTGTTTTATTAGGATTCTGTTACTAGAGTTACTTTCCAATAAAAGTATGCATACTCTTTCTGGAAAACTCGGAAAATAGAATTAAAAAAAGGATAAAGACAAAATAATCAGTCGTGGTCCCCGTGCCAGAGATAACTACTGCTCAGAATTTTGTGTATTTGCCTTGTCTGTTCTCTGTGTGTGTGTGTGTTGTGTGTAGTTGAATCCTACCCAGCATGCTGCCTTGGTCATGGAACAGTAGTAGGTCGCGACAAGTAAACATCTTAGTGGGGGTGTAATGGTCTATCATAAGTTTATCATAACTATTCCTTCATTGATGAGCTTTATTATTTCTGCTTTTTGTATATTATAAGTAATGCTTTCAGAAGCATTCTTTTATATAAATTTTTGTCCGTGGACGTAATGTAGAGTTTTGCCTGGGAGACGCATGTGCGAGATGAGGAGGTTAAAATCTGGCGCTGCTCTTTAGGTTTTGCTGCTACTAAAGAATGCTTATTCCTCCCCCAAATGAGAGTGTGTCCTCTGCAGCTTCCCATAAATCCTCCCCCTTTGTCCCTCTGAGGGAGATCGGATGCGACAACCCTCATGGACGGGTTCTCAGAAGACTGTCTATTCGAGGGCGGCGAGGGGTGCTCCCTCCCTCACGGAGGTATCTGAGTGGAGACCTCCCTCAAGCCTAGATGAGTCTTAGATCTCCCTCACAGGGCTGCCCAGGGAGAGTATCTCACCTGCTGGGTTCCCACAATGCCGTCCCCAAACCTCCCAGGCCAGTTCTTTGGCTTTAAAGTTCTGCTAGGCAGGCTCCCCTGGGATGGGCGTAACTGCAGTATAGGAAGGAAAAGGATGCTCACAGACGGGTGTTGTCGGGAGACCGGAGCAGACATGTCTCCCCCTGGGGGGGAATGTTTCACACTTGTGCCACATATGTTTTCTTATTTTGTGAAACAATTTTCACATTCTGTTTTCCAGTTCTTCTAAATACCCTGAGCTGCTTCCTCTGCCCATGTGATACAGATCTTCATATTTACCTAAGTGGCATCTTGCATATTTGTTTACTTTTGTTCTTAAATCTAGGAGACTGGGACAGACCGGGGTCTACGTGTATTCTGTTTTCCAGATTTTCCAGAAAGAGTATGCATACTGTTGTTGGAAAGTAACTCTTATAGTCACAGAATCCTAATAAAACAGCAAGAGCAATAGCCAACTAAAGCTGAGCGCTATGGCCTCTTAGAAGATCACACATCACTGCCAGTGGCGGGGTCAGGGAGCTCTAAAGCTGCCCAGAAGATGGGGTACACCTCAGATTCGGGTGGTAGGGAAAGAGATGGCCCCCCAGGTAAAGGTTGGATGTTCCGCCTTTGGGAGAAGTCACGTTTCCAGGAATTAGCTCACTCAGTCCAAATGCTACTGCCCTGTCCTTCCTGCCTGACACTAGTCACCTAGTGGTCATGAGGACAGAGGTGGAGGCTAGCATGAAAAGTCAGCACTCGGTAGGTATTTCTGCATGAAGAGAAGCCCTCTGAAGTTTTGGAGAATACTGTGAAAGTGTTCGGAGCTGCCTGGAAGCTACCTGAAAGCCACCTGAAAGATGGATGTGAGGTTGTGGCAGTACAGGTGATGGGCCCTTAGCACAGTGTGGGCATCTCATCATTTGGGGTGGGGGTGGAGCTAACAAAAGGGAAAAGCAGAAGGGTCAGCATGCTGGGGTCCCAGCACGCAGTGGCACAGGCTTGCAAGTGGGTGGCGGCTGGTGAGTGTTGGGCTGTCGCTGGGAAGGGCACCCAGAACACTGTCTAAGGAGTTGCGGTCGGACGAGTTCTGTAAGTCTTCACAGCCCAGTTTACCCACCACCACTATCCCCTTTGCCTCTCCGGCTTCTCTTACCTCCTTTCTTTATTACAACCGAGGTGTACATTTGTGTGTGCGATACATTTTTGATTAACGTTATTTTAAAAATGTTTTTACCTTCTTTCTTCCTTAAAATTATGTGGCCATGTTAGACTGCAGTGATGTAGACAGAAGTTCAAAAGAAAAGGAAATGAATAAAGGTGATCATGAAAGGCTCAGCGCTATGGCGTTTGATGCCGTGTCTTTCCCACCAGGCTGGCGGGGGCACTTGAGCCCCAGCCCGGTGTGGCCTCCAGCTCCTGCCTGGACAGCACAGCTGCTGCACCTCGTCCCCAAATTTAGGCGAGCCCGACTGAAACCCCTGTGTGCTTCCAGCTCGCAGATTCACTGGTGCCCATGGAGATTAAGCCTGGCATTTCCTTGGCAACGGTCTCGGCAGTGCTGCACACGAAAGATAACAAGCACGTCCTTCAGGTATGGGGGAGGGTGGGCTGCGCCTGAGTCCACGAGGAAGCGCCCACGATCGTGGTCCCAGTGTCCCACTGCGGAAGTTAGCACACTACATAATGGATTCGATCTGAAACAAAGAGGGCCCTGCATATAGATTCTTCACTACTTACTTCTCTGGCCACACGCCTCAGAGAGATAAAAGGGAAGAGCAGCTATTACTCATAGAGTGGAGGCCACACATCAGCCTGAGTGCCCTTCCCGGCTCCCAAAGTGCCGGCCCCACTCAGCTCCCGCGGGCGCATTTGTTAGGCAGCGGGCAGTGCGGAGAGCTGGGTTGGCGCCAGCCCCACACCTGCGGAAATGGGTGGGGCCTGGGAGCCACCCCCACCCACGGTTGTCCCCTCTGCGCGCCCCCCCCCCCCCACCGTGCCCTATGTTCACGCGTGTTCACTGCCTCGCGGTGCAGCTCTTCAGGCACTCGTCCTCCCTCATCCCCCTTAGAAAAACTCCTTCCGGACTTGGCTGTGCTGCTCTGACACCCTGAATGATCTGCACGGAGCTGCCACTTCAAATACATGAGGCGCATGCTATGCCCTCACCTGCTGTATTTCCCACTTCGCCTTTACTTCACCCTCCCGAAGCTCCGCCATCACCGCTTTTTAGACAGTTTCTCTGACCTTCATGTCAGCGCATGAGTCTGACCCCACCGCTAGTGGCTGCAACCAACCTGCTGTTGCTACACCTGCAGTGGCCAGCACAGGTTATTAAGAATTTACTCAGAAGGGACACCTGGGTGGCAGTTGAGCATCCAACTCTTGATTTCAGCTCAGGTCATGATCTCAGGGTTCAATGAGAGGGAGCCCCATGTTGGACTCTGTGGTGGCAACTTGGAGCCTCCTTGGGATTCTCTCTTTCTCCCCCTCCCTGCCCCTCTCCCCCACTCACACTCTCTCTCTAAATAAATAAACTTTAAAAAAATAAAATCTTAAAAATTGTATTCAGAAGATACTGAATTGAATCAGTTAGAGACGAATCTTGATAAAAGGGAGATCTCTTTGCCAAAAAAGATATTGATGCTGTGTGGATGCTTTGGCATTAGCTTATATTATGAAGAACTCCAGATGGAGCCCCCAGCTAACAGTGACTCTGAACTCAAGAGCTGGCTGACCTCACACAGGGTGACGCCGGGCCGGGCGCCAGGGCCTCCACCAGGAAAAAGGTTGTGTTGGTAGGATGGACAGACGGGTTCTGGCTGTGGCCTGCACTGACCTCATGCTGAGATGGTGTTTTTTTTTTCCCTCTCTAGCCCCCACCCAGGCCCACCCAGCCCACAGGCGGTAAGAAGAGAAAGCGGGCGAGCGATGACATTCCAGACTGCAAAGTGCTGAAGCCACTGCTGAGCGGCTCCATCCCGGTAGAACAGTTCGTGCAGGCCCTGGAGAAGGTGAGTGCATTCGGTTTGCACCTGCAAAAGCTGTGCGGGAGCCTCCCTTCCTGCTGTTCACCTGCTTCAAGGAATGTGTGCTGCTGCCTTTCTCATAGTCTCCACGGTCTGGGCTCCTGTCTCTGAAGCATCTGCTTGATCCAGGGCCGTGGCAGGAAACAGAACCAGGGGAGGGTCACAGAGTTGAGAGAAGACCATGCCCTCCTTCGCTGTAGGTCCCCCGCTTGCTTCTCTGCCAGCCTCTTCCTCCCCATCAGGCACCAGGCCGCTAGAAGACTGCCTCATGACATCTATGTCTTGTGGGAACTAAACCAAGGAAGTCCCTTCCTCAAAAACCTAGATGCGATGGATGGGCAAGGTGGGAGCGGCCAGGAAGTCCGCCCCTTAGAGCCTCACTTCTCAAGCAGACCCCTTGCTGCCAGAGCACCAACGTGGCTTGTCACAAGAGAAGAGAGGCTTGCTTGGGCCTGGGGGCAGTGAGGGCAGAGGCGCCAGTGTTGCTGGATCCCTGGATCCCTGGGAATTCTAGAAGCAGGGCCAGCAATCCCCAGACGGGGTGGGAGGAGAGGGAAGAAATCAGCAGTCACCTGGAAGACACTGGTCCTTTCCCAAATCGGCAGCCATCCATTAGAATTTTAATTTTCCCTGAAGAAGACTGCAGCCACATTGTGCAGCCCTCCTAGCCCCTGAGAGTAGGATCACTAGTAATTAACATGGGAGTGTCCCCTGTGATGCAGGTGAACATGTCAATCACTGCTTCCTTGTGACCTTGCAGTGCTCCAGCCCCTGTTGGTAGAACTTGAGCTTGACTTGTTTTTTATAAACTTGGAACAACTTGCTCTCCCAGAAAGACCTTCACTTAGTTCGCCTGGCTCATCAAGGAATTGACCCTTAGGATCTGACCTGGACTCTTCCTTTTCGCCATTTCTGCCTCCTCTCCTGCAAGAGGAATATCAGTACCTGCCCTAACCTATACAAGCTTTCTAGAACTAAGGGTAGAGACTTTCCCTAGACCATTTTTCTTTGCCTATCCTGTGTCCCTTTCAGGCATATCAGCCTTATTTCTACTACTTTTCTGCTTTCTCAACTTTATGTGTGATGTGAAAGAAAATTCTATAACTCACATTAAGGTAGCTAAAGAAGTATTTCTTGTGCTGCCTTGTGTCCTTCCTTGAAAGGGATTCACCAAATCACAAGGTCACTGGTGTCTTGCTTTGAGGAATGCATTTTCCTGAGATAGGATGGAGCTTTTTTTATCAGAGACCATTGGCATATGGAGGCTGGTGATGGAGGGCCCAGTGTCCTGGACTCCTGAACCCAAGCTTAGATGTGTTCCCCAGATAACTTACAAAAGTTTAAGCAGGTTATAGAAATTTTGTTGTGGTTTGTATAATCTTGCATGTTTGGAGTCTTCTTTTAAAGTATATGAAGCTATGTTTGAATTCTATTGCTATAGAAGGTCATGTGACAAGTGTGAAGAATTGTATGGAGGAGCATCAAAAATGGCAGTTTCTACAATGTTCAGTTTAGCCAAGTCTAGGAAGTGTCATTTCTTTTTTTTAATAATTATTTTTTTTAATTTAAATCCAAGTTAGTTATATTGCATATAATTTAAATCCAAGTTAGTTATATTGCATATAGTGCAATAATGATTTCAGGAGTAGATTCCTTAATACCCCTTACCCATTTAGCCCATCCCCCTTCCCATTACCCCTCCAGCAACCCTCTGTTTGTTCTCTATAGTTAAGAGTCTCTTCTGTTTTGTCCCCCTCCCTGTTTTTATATTATTTTTGTTTCCCTTCCCTTATGTTCATCTGTTTTTTCTCTTAAAGTCCTCATATGAGGGAAGTCATATGATATTTGTCTTTCTCTAATTTCACTTACTACCATCTAGTTCCAGCCACATAGTTGCAAATGGCAAGATTTCATTCTTTTTGATTGCCGAGTAATACTCCAGTGTGTGTGTGTGTGTGTGTGTGTGTGTGTGTGTGTGTGTGCGCGTGTATGTGTGTGTGTATACACACGCACACACACACACACACACACACACACACACCACATCTTCTTTATCCATTCATCCATCAATGGACATTTGGGCTCTTTCCATACTTTGGCTATTGTTGATAGTGCTTCTGTAAACATTGGGGTGCATGTGCCCCTTGGAAAGAGCATACCTGTATCCCTTTGATAAATACCTAGTAGTGCAGTTGCTGGGTTGTAGGGTAGTTCTGTTTTTAATTTTTTGAGGAACCTCCATACTGTTTTCCAGAGTGGCTGCACCAGTTTGCATTCCTACCAGCAGTGCAAAAGAGATCCTCTTTCTCCGCATCCTCGCCAACATCTGTTGTTGCCTGAGTTGTTCATGTTAGCCATTCTGACAGGTGTGAGGTGGTATCTCGTTGTGGTTTTGATTTGTATTTCCCTGATGATGAGTGATGTTGAGCATTTTTTTCATATGTCTGCTGACCATCTGGATGTCGTCTTTGGAGAAGTGTCTATTAATGTCTTTTGCCCGTTCCTTCACTGGACTATTTGTTTTTTGGGTGTTGAGTTTGATAAGTTCTTTATAGATTTTGGATACTAACCCTTTATCTGATACATCGTTTGCAAATATCTTCTCCCATTCCATCAGTTGCCTTTTAGTTTTGCTGAAGCAAAACTGTGCAGAAGCTTTATTTTGATGAGGTCCCAATAGTTCATTTTTGCTTTTGTTTCCCTTGCCTCCAGAGACGTGTTGAGTAAGAAGTTGCTGCAGACAAGATCAAAGAGGTTTTTGCCTGCTTTCTCCTCAAGGATTTTGATGGCTTCCTGTGTTACATTGAGGTCTTTCATCCACTATGAGTTTATTTTGTGTATGGTGTAAGAAAGTGGTCCAGGTTCATTCTTCTGCATGTCGCTGTCCAGTTTTCCCAGCACCACTTGATGAAGAGACTGTCTTTATTCCATTGGATATTCTTTCCTGCTTTGTCAAAGATGAGTTGGCCATACGTTTGTGAGTCCGTTTCTGGGTTCTGTATTCTCTTCCACTGATCTGAGTGTCTGTTTTTGTGCCAGTACCATATTGTCTTGATGATTACAGCTTTGTAATACTGCTTGAAGCCCGGGATTGTGATGCCTCCAGCTTTGGTTTTCTTTTTCAAGATTGCTTTGTCTATGCAGGGTCTTTTCTGGTTCCATATAAGTTTTAGGATTGTTCTAGCTCTGTGAAGAATGCTGGTGTTATTTTGATAGGTATTGCATTGAACATGTAGATTGCTTTGGGTAGTATCGACATTTTAACAATATTTGTTCTTCCTATCCGGGAGCATGGAATCTTTTTCCATTTTCTTGTGTCTTCTTCAGTTTCTTTCATAAGCTTTCTGTAGTTTTCAGTGTATAGATTTTTCACCTCTGTGGTTGATTTATTCCTAGGTATCTTATGGTTTTTGGTGCAACTGTAAATGGAACCGATTCCTTGAGTTCTCTTTCTGTTGCTTCATTGTTGGTGTATAGGAATGCAACCGATTTCTGTGCATCGAGTTTATATCCTGCAACTTTGCTGAATTCATGAATCAGTTCTAGCAGTTTTTTGGTGGAATCTTTTGCGTTTTCCATATAGAGTACCACATCATCTGCGAAGAGTGAGAGTTTGAGCTCTCCCTGGCTGATTTGGATGCCTTTTATTTGTGATACTGTGTTGAATAACGTGGTGAAAGGGGACATCCTTGTCCCGTAGGGAGTGTCATTTCTTGGAACTGTCAGTTGCAATATCCTCCAGCCTTTCAGGCAGCCCCTTGCTTTCAGAGTATCCATCATCTTCCTCTCTCTTTTCTTTGGAACAGCATGGCTTCAGCGACATTAAGGTAGAAGACACAGCAAAGGGCCATATTGTCCTGCTCCAGGAAGCTGAGACACTCATCCAGATTGAGGAAGATTCGACCCATATCATTTGTGACAATGATGAGATGCTCAGGGTACGACTGCGGGACCTCGTTCTCAAATTCCTACAGAAGTTCTAAATGGAACATCTAAACCATTTGTATTTCACTGAAACCCTCCAGTTCTTCACTGTGGCTGCCCAGCACAAACCAAGGAAGGGCACAGTTGGCCATGTCCTTGTGGTCAGTGGCTTAAGGAATAAGTGACCCTTGAGGGACGTGATTATCGGGAGTTATGGCCAGAATCTCCTGGAGAACTTTTGCTTTAAACTTACATTCATTTTCTTCCCAATTCTGGGTAGCCGGGAACGGTAAGGCAGCGAGCTGAGGAGTAGCATAAAAGTAACAGAAGCAGCTTCCCAAGAGGTTAATGGTGGAAAGGGTAGGTAAAAAGATGACTGACTTAAGTGGTCCGTGTTTATTTTTCATGGTTTCACAGGCCTTGGGCAGGAAAACTAGTCTTCGATTGTGTTTTATTTACTTGTCTACAGTGCCACGCCCGATAAGAAAGATGATCCCCCAAATTGGTAAAATGAACCATCTTTATTTTATATTGTGAGCCCATTTTGTTAATAAAACTTATTTTTATAGAAGTATCTGTGCCCTGTTTAACCTAGAATTTGTATATTTATTTAGTGTCTGAAAACCTATGAAAATATACAGAACGGCATAAACTTAGAAAATACCATGGCAAATTTTAATTTCATGTGTGCATTCATATATTTTTCTTAAACTGTATGAAAAGGTGCTTAACTTTATCTGAGCTGTATCTGTATAAAAAACACCGACACGGGGGTGCCTGTGGCTTATTCAGTTAAGCGTCTGACTCTTAATGTCAGCTCAGGTCATGATTTCATAGATCATGAGTTCAAGCCCTGCATCTGGCTCTGTGCTGACAACACGGAGCCTGCTTGGGATTCTCTCACTGCCCGTCTCTCTGCCCCTTTTTCTGCTCGCTCTCAAATTAAAAAAAAAAAAAAAAAACAAACCCACCAACACAGATGGTATCAACAGCCTAACCTTCTGGAGGAAGGTCCAGAACAAACAGTTCAGGCTCTGCTAGTTAATCCCTGCCCATCACTGCCTTCCTTGCAGATTATCAGGATTGTCTGCATTAAGCAGAGCATTAAACTCCACTGCCCATAGATCCTCATAATAGTAAGCTACTGCATTGGAAATAACACTGCTTAATTGTTCAAAACAGATATGTACCAGATGACATCTATCTAAGCATCAGTTGTCACACACACACACACACACACACACGCCAGTTATGCAAGTACTGGGGAGGCTGGGGGGTAAGAGTACAAGTCTTGGAATTGGTCAGCTAGGGAAGTAGGCCCAGGTCAGCCTGTCCCTACAATCTTTGCAGACTGGTTGAAATTCAGTCAGTAGTCCCCATCCTCCAACTTAGCTACCAGCTAAGCGTCACAAAGAGATTTACTGAGTCAAGAATGAATGATGTAAAATCCTATAGAACTACTTACTCAGGCTTTATGGAGACTGGATTGTCCATTCTCTGGAATGGCCCTACCAATGGGAAGGAATTCTTCATTAGAGGATGATGCCTTCTCTGACTTGGCCAGACTCGGACACAGGAGTGCTTGGCTTCAGCAGGCCTCTGTTTTCCAGGGTACAGGTCATCACCCCAATCAGGGGCCTAGGATGTGTCTACAGAATGACCGGGGGGGTTGGGGGAGTGGGGGGGGCGGGGCTACAGCCATGGGAGGGGATTGACATTACAAGAGATTGACAAGCCATCACCGTGAAAGTTTACTTTTTATTTTAGGAGATGATAAATATGCATCACATGTAGGAATACTTTCTACGAAAACTTTTGAGAGAAATCAAGTTAAATTTCAAGCATCTTTAAAAATACAAAAGTAGTATAAAATAGAGCTCAAGAAAATCAAAATGGTTACTTTACTTGGATTTGTCCAAGTTTGATTTTTGTTAAAGGGCTTGCTCAGAGAGCCCCAGGCACTGATCCTTTGAGAGGTGATTACTCAAGAAACCGTATATAAATGCAAATTAGTACACTGTCAGGCAAGGAATACACATGATCTTAGCCAAAAGGCTGAGAAGCAATGACAGGCAAGAAATAATTGAGAAATTATAAAGGCTGTAATCAAGTCACCATCACCTACTTAGTGGCAGAAGCCAGAGAGGCAGGAAGAAGCAAAGAGTCATTTGTTAGAGCAGAGAGAAAATCTAGAACTGGCCTTTGCAAGTATTAGGAGAGAGCAGTTATGAATAACTACCTGGAGTTCAGGTATTTGGATAGCAAACTAGGTTGGTTGGTAGAAGACCCAGAAGAAATGGCAGGACCTGCCTTCCCATGCTACAGTTATACCACTGATGGTGTGTCAGTGGTATAGACATGCAGCCCACTGATGCTGACCTGGTGAAGGGTATGACAGACCAGTGTCTACTCAAGCCCAACAAAATCCTAATAATTAGTAACTGAAAAACCATTAATAGTGAAGGAGAACCTGGTTTTATTTCTTTTCATCTAAGAAGCGGTATTCTATTGTGCAACAAATTACTCCCAAAACTCGGTGGCTTAAAGCAACATTATCTCATTTCTGTGGGTCAGGAATCTGACCTGGCTTGGCTGGGTGCTCCTGCCTCAGGGTGGTCTCTCCATGGGACTTCAATTAAGATTTTGGATGAGGAAACTGAGGTACAAAGTTTAAGTAAAATTTCCCAAAACATATAGTCAGTACATGGTATCTGCCTTACCATAATGTCCTATGTGAGTATCAGGGATCGGGAGCGAGCTGGGGAAGGGGACATACCTGTTCGTCCACTGCTTTTCAAGAAAGGCAACAGCTATGCCTCTCCTTGATCCCTTGGGAGCTTGAAGCTTTTTTGGACTTTACAGTTGTCCTAGAGAGGCAGGAGTTGGCTTTTCCAGACCATAGTGAAATACCAGCAGAAATAAGAATGAAGACATCTCCTAAGCTGTATGGTGATACTTTCATAAGAGCCAAGCAAACTGGTGGATAGGAAAGGGAGATACTGTTTTTCTCTGGCCCTGAGTGGTCTTCCCTACAGCCATAAAGGAAGTTGAATGTTGTCTCAGTGTTTTATTGCTACACTGTGGGTAAGGTAGGAAACATCTGATGTTCTCAAAACCACCGTAGTGGAACTAGGGGTAAATAATGTTACTCTCTGAACCCAGAATGAGGTTAGAAATAACCAGCTACAATTCTAAAGGAAGTTGCAAAACCTTGAGACAGGCAGTGTAGAACAACAGCCAAAGATGTCTAATCTTGCCAGAGGATAAAGCCAACATCAATCATGAGTTTGTTTACTAAAGACTAAACACCACAGTCTCTACTGCTTTTTAGTAGCCTATTAATAGGTTTTAGTCATATCATAAAAACATTTTACCATCCATAGATTCAATACAACAATACTTAGCAAATTTCCAATGACATTTGCACAGAAATAGAAAAAACAACCCTAAAATTTGTGTGGAACCACAAAAGACCCTGAATAGCCAAAGTAATCTTAAGAAAGAACAAAGCTGGAGGCATCACAATTCCTGATGCAAGCTTTACTACAAAGCTATAGTAATCAAGACAGTATAGTACTGGCATGAAAATAGACACATAAGCCAATGGTACAGACTCAAGAGCCCGGAAACAAACCCACACTTAAACAGTCAACTAACAAGGGGGGGGGGGGGGGGGAGGGCGGGCAAGAATACTCAATGGGAAGAGGATAGTCTTTTCAATAAATGGGGACTGTATAGCCACATGCAGAACAATGTAATTAGATTGCTATCCAACGTGGATGGAACTGGAGGGTATTATGCTAAGTGAAATCAGTCAGAGAAAGATACCATATGTTTTCACTCACTTAGATCCTGAGAAACTTACAGAAGACCAAGGGGGAAGGAAGGGTGGGGGGGAAGTTACAGAGAGGGAGGGAGGCAAACCATAAGAGACTCTTGGATACTGAGAAAAAACTGAGGGTTGATGGAGGGTAGGGGAGAGGGGAAAGTGGGTGATGGGCATTGAGGGCACTTGGGATGAGCACTGGGTGTTGTATGGAAACCAATTTAATAATTTTTTTTTTAATTTTTTTAAACGTTTTTATTTTCTTTTTGAGACAGCATGAACAGGGGAGGGTGTGAGAGAGAGGGAGACACAGAATCTGAAACAGGCTCCAGGCTCTGAGCTGTCAGCACAGAGCCCGATGCGGGGCTCGAACTCAGACTGCGAGATCATGACCTGAGCTGAAGTCGGACGCTTAACCGACTGAGCCACCCAGGCGCCCCATAAATTATATTATAAAGTAATTGGACTGCTATCTTACACCACTCAAAAATTAATTTGAAAAGGATTAAAGCCTTAAATTTAAGACCCAAAATTGCTGGAAGAAAATATAGGGAGAAAGCACCTTGACACTGGCCTCGGCAATAATATTTTGGATAGGACGCCAAGCACAAGCAGCAAAAGTGAAACTCAACAAGTAGAAGTACGTCAAACTAAAGAGTTCTGCACAGCAAAGAAAACTATCAGAATAAAAGGAAGCCTACCAAATGGGAGAAAATACTTGCAAACCATCTATCTAACAAGGAGTTAATATACAAAATATATAAAGAACTCCTACAACTCAACAGAAAAAAAAAAATTTTTTTTAAATGGGCAAAGGATTTGAATAGACATTTTTCCAAAGAAGACCTACAAGTGACCAACAGGTACATGGAAAGGTGCTCAACATCACTATCAGGAAAATGTAAATATTGATATCACTTCACACCTGTTAGAAAAGCTATTATCAAAGAGATAAGAAATAAGTGTTGGCAAGGATGTGGAGAAAAGGGAACCTTGTGTACTACTGGTGGGAATGCAAATTGGTGCAGTCACTGTGAAAAACAGCATGACCTACTTCAAAAAATTGAAACTACAACTACCATGTGATCCAGTATTCCACTTCTAGGCATATATTCCAAGGAAATAAAATCATTATCTCAGAGGTATCTGCAGCCCCTGTGTTCACTACAGCAGTATTCAAAACACCCAAAACATGGAAGCAGCCTGAGTGTCCATAAATGGATGAATGGATAAGGAAAATGTGGGATATACGCACGTGCACGTGCACACACAGTGGGAGATTATTCAACCATAAAAAAAGTAAATTCTACCTTTTACAGCCACACAGCTAGCCCTCACAGGCATTATGCTATGTGAAATAAGTCAGAGGAAGACAAATACTGTGCAGGCTTTTTATTGTGATTTGCAGATACTGCATTTTTTACATGTTGAAGTTTCAGGACTTCTTCAGTGGTGGAAGTAACCGCAGATGTGTAAATAGCGAGGGAAATAGAAGTGGAGCCTGGAGATGGGACTGACTTGCTACAATCTTGTGGTAACATTTTTTTTTACATTATCTAATATAACTTTTTAATCTAGTAACTAGTTACAATGTTCAGAGTATTTTGAAAATAGTGAACTTTGATGTTATAAAGTCTTTTCCAGTCATCTATAGGCCCTTCCAGTCATCAATGAGCATTTATTAGGCACCTATTATATAATCTATGCATTGTGCTCTTTTGACTTTAGTTCACAAGAATAACAGATAAAAATTAAGTTTCTCCTATGGGAACCCTCTTGCACTGTTGGTGGGAATGCAAACTGGTGCAGCCACTCTGGAAATAGCACTGCTAGGAATTTACCCAAGGGATACAGGAGTACTGATGCATAGGGGCACTTGTACCCCAATGTTTATAGCAGCACTCTCAACAATAGCCAAATTATGGAAAGAGCCTAAATGTCCATCAACTGATGAATGGATAAAGAAATTGTGGTTTATATACACAATGGAATACTATGTGGCAAAGAGAAAGAATGAAATATGGCCTTTTGTAGCAACGTGGATGGAACTGGAGAGTGTGATGCTAAGTGAAATAAGCCATACAGAGAAAGACAGATACCATATGTTTTCACTCTTATGTGGATCCTGAGAAACTTAACAGAAACCCATGGGGGAGGGGAAGAAGAAAAAAAAAAAAAAAAGAGGTTAGAGTGGGAGAGAGCCAAAGTATAAGAGACTCTTAAAAACTGAGAACAGATGGGGCGCCTGGGTGGCGCAGTCGGTTAAGCGTCCGACTTCAGCCAGGTCACGGTCTCGCGGTGCGTGAGTTCGAGCCCCGTGTCAGGCTCTGGGCTGATGGCTCAGAGCCTGGAGCCTGTTTCCGATTCTGTGTCTCCCTCTCTCTCTGCCCCTCCCCCGTTCATGCTTTGTCTCTCTCTGTCCCAAAAATAAATAAACGTTGAAAAAAAAAATTTAAAAAAAAAACAAAAACTGAGAACTGAGGGTTGATGGGGGAGAGGGAGGGAGGGAGGGGGGATGGGTATTGAGGAGGGCACCTTTTGGGATGAGCACTGGGTGTTGTATGGAAACCAATTTGACAATACATTTCATATATTGAAAAAAAAATAAAATCTTATTTTTTTACCCTCAAAAAAAAAATTAAGTTTCTCCTAAATTTCTCCTAAGTACAGAAGAACAAATTTCCAAGACCACGTGTGTGTGTGCGCGCGCAAAATGACATATTATCCAACCATAAAAAGAAAGGAAATTCTGACACATGCTACATGATGAACTTTGAAAACATGCTAAGTAAATTAAATCAGACACATAAAACTCCATATTATGTGATTCCATTTATATGAATGTCCAGAATAGACAGATTCATAGCGACAAAACAGAGGTTCTCAGGGACTGAAAGGAGTGAGGAACAGACTTTTTCTGTTGGGAAGATGAGAAAGCTCCAGAAATTGCTAGTGGTAGTGGTTACACATTGTGAGTGTACTTCATGACACTGAATTGTCCATTTAAAAACAGACTGAAAGGTCATTTGTACGTTATGTAAATTTTACCAGAATAAAAATATTTTAATTTTAGGTTTTTGTAAGAAATTGACAAATTAACCCTAAAATTTAGAGAACTACAAAGTAACCACCACAGTACCTGAAGCGATCTTGAGAACAGTGACCACGTTGGAGGACATCTACTTCCTGGAAGACTACCTTGTGAGCTCCAGTAACCCAGCCAGGACAGTGCTAGCAACCAGCACTGACAAATCAGCTCGGACAATAGAGAGAGATGGGAAATACCCCACCTACACGGTCACTACATTTTCAACAAAGGCCCCAAAGCAACTCAATTAAAGTCTTTAACAAATGGTGTTAGAATGATCGGACATTCAGGGGCACTTGGGTGGCTCAGTCGGTTGAGTGTGCAACTTTGGTTTAGGTCATGATCTCATGGTTTGTGAGTTCAAGCCCCGCGTCAGGCTCTGTGCTGACGGCTCAGAGGCTGGAGCCTGTTTCAGATTCTGTGTCTCCTTCTCTCTCTGCCCCTCCCCAACTTGTGCTCTCTCTATGTCTCTCAAAAAATAAATGTAAAAAAAAAAATTTTTTTTTGAAAAGAATTATCAGACATTCATAATAGAAAATAAGAATTAGAACCTTGACTACTATACTCCATGCCCCCAAATTAATTTGAGATAGATCCTAGACCTAAGTGTAAATGCTAACATCATAAAGCTTTCAATGGAAAACATAAGAGAATGTCTTTAGAACTCATGGCATGTGTTTCTTGAGTCACAGAAAGCAATAACAAAGAGAAAATGTTATAAATTGGACCTCATTAAAATTAAAAGCTTCTGCTGATCAGAAGATATAAAGAAAAAGAATAGGCAAGCCACAAGTTGGCGGAAATATGTATAAAACAGATGTCTGACAGTGGACCAGTATCAACAATAAAAAGACATTACAATGTAATATTATCCAGCAATAAAAAGAAATGGGCTATCAAACCACAAAAACAATGAAGAACCTGACATTCATATTGCTAAGTGGAAGAAGCCATTCTGTGAAGGCTGCATTTATACAATTCCAACTATGTAACATTCTGGAAAAGGCAAAATGAAAGAGACAGTTAAAGGATCAATGGCTGCCAGGAGTTAGAGACAAGGAGCCACCAAATAGTGGGAGCAGAGAGAATTTGGAGGACAGTGAAACTTCCATGGAAAACTGTCATAGTGGGGGCAGGTCACTGTACTTTTGTCAAAGTCACAGAATATACTGCACAAAGAATGAACCCTGATGTAAGCTGGGACTTGAGTTAATATGTCAATACTGGCTTATCAGTTGTAACAAATTTACCACACTAATGCAAGATGATAAGGGTGAGAAAGGAGGAGCTCTCCTTTTCCACTCAAGTTTTCTGTGAACCTAAAACTGCTCAAAAAAAATCAAATCTGTTAAAAATGTTTTTTTAAACAATACAAAAAAAAAAAGACAAACCCCATGTGGGCAAAAAGATTTGTCCAGATACTTCACAAAGGGAATATATATATAAATGGCGTAAGCATGTAAAAAACATGCTTAATGTCATTAGTCTTCAGGGAAATGCACACTGAAACTACGAGATACCATTACCCACCAGCATGGCTAAAAAGACTAACAACCACATAGACTGATGAAGAGGTGAGTAATTGGAACCCTCAACATTATTGGTGGGGGTATGAAATGGGTACAATCACCTTGGGAAAAGGTCCAGCATTTTTTTTTTTTTTATAAAACTAAATATATATATACACCTACCTTATCACACAATTCCACTCCTAGGTATTTATCTGGGAGAAAACCATAAATCCACAAAAAGACTTGCACATGAACTTTCTAGACACATCTCCAGAGGCAAGGGAAACAAAAGCAAAAATGAACTATTGGGACCTCATCAAGATAAAAAGCTTCTGCACAGCAAAGGAAATAATCAACAAAACTAAAAAGCAACCTTCAAAATGGGAGACGATATTTGCAAATGACATATTAAAAGGTTAGTATCCAAAATCTATAAAGAACTTATCAAATTCAACAACCAAAAAATGATACAGTTATAAAATGGGCAGAAGACATAAACATTTTCCCAAAGAAGACATCCAGATGGCTAACAAAACACATGAAAAGATGCTTAGTATCACTCATCATCAGAGAAATGCAAATCAAAACTACAATGAGAGGGATGCCTGGGTGGCTCAGTTGGTTGAGCGTCCCACTCTTAATTTCAGCTCAGGGCATGACCCCAGTGTTGTGGGATTGAGCCCCATGTCAGGCACCGATCCGCACTAAGCATGGAACCTGCTTAAGATTTTCTCCCTACCTCTTCCCTTCTCCCCCACTCATGCTCTAAAAAAACAAAACAAACAAAAAAACTACAATAAGATACCACCTCACACCTGTCAGAATAGCCATAATTAACACAGGAAACAACAGATGTTGGCAAGGATGCGGAAAGAGAATGGGGAACCCTCTTATACTGTTTGTGGGAATGCAAACTGGAGCAGCCACTATGGAAAACAGTATAGATATTCCTCAAAAAGTTAAAAATAAAACCCTACAATCCAGCAATTGCACTACTAGGTATTTATCCAAAGGATACAAAAATAATGATTCAGAAGGACACATGTACCCCAATGTTTATAGCAGTTCTATCGACAATAGCCAAATTACGGAAAGAACCCAAATGTCCGCTCGTCCCAACTGATGAATGGATAAAGACACACACACACACAATGGAATATTTCTTAGCCATAAAAAAGAATGGAATCTTAATTTGCAACGATATGGATGGACCTAGACAGTATAATGTTAAGCAAAATAGTGAAATAAGTCAGAGAAAGACAAGTACCATATGATTTCACTCATATATGGAATTTAAGAAATGAAACAGGTGAACATAGGGGTAAAGAATAAAAAGAGGGAAGTGAACCATAAAAGAGAGTCTTAACTACAGAGAACAAACTGAGGGTTGCTGGAGGGGAGGTGGGTGGGGGATGAGCTAGATGGGTGACGGGTTTTAAGGAAGGCACTTGTTGGGATGAGCACTGGGTGTTACATGTAAATGATAATCACTAAATTCTACTCCTGAAACTAATTATTACACTACATGTTAACTAACTAGAAATAAAAATTTGAAACATTTTAAAAAAGGCAAAAAAAAAAAAAACTTGCACATGAATATTCATGGCAATTTTATTCCTGATAGCTAAAAACCGTAAACAGCCCAATTCCCAGCAACAGAATGGACAAATGTTGCCATACAAGTATATTCTACTTAGCAATAAAAGGAACCAATTAATAAATGCAGCATGGGGTGAATCTCAACAATATTTCTAGAAGCCGTCCACAAAGAAGTAAAATTATATGACACCATTATATGAAATTCTAGAACAGGGAAAACTAATCCAATGTGAAAAAAACAAAATCAAAATCACTGGTTTTCTCGGGGGGGGGGGGTGGAAGCAGAGATTGACAAGGAAGAAACATAAGGGAACTTTCTGGGCTTGACAGTAATGTTCTGTATCTTGATTGGGGGGTAGGGTTACACAGGTAGATGCATTTGTCAAAACTCAAGAGAAGGTACACTAAGATCTGAGTGCTTCAGTGTGTAAATTTAATATTTAAATTTTACATGGAACACACAGAAACTAACACTGACCTCCAGTTAATGACATGTGTGCTTATATATTGCAAGGAAGTGTACTAATGTAATTCACTTAGAAATGTACCAGAAATAGGATGAATAAAAAGATGAATAGGGGCACCTGGGTGGCTCAGTTGGTTGAGTGTCCAGCTTCAGCTCCAGCTCATGATCTCACCGTTCATGGGTTTGAGCCCCACGTCGGGCTCTGTGCTGATAGCTAAGAGCCTGGAACCTGCTTCAAATTCTGTGTCTCTCCCTCTCTCTACCCCTCCCTTGCTCATACTCTATCTCGCTCAAAAATGAATAAACATCAAAATAATAGAAATAAAGGATGAATAGAGGGACAAATAGCTGGATGGAGCAATAAATAGATAGCTATAAAGCAAGTATAGTAAAATAATTGTTAGGTATACAAGTTTATACCATAAAAATTATAGTTTATTTTTCATAATGAAATATTGAGACAAGTAGTTTAAATAAATCCTAACAGGACAACCCTGCAATATGAGGATTGTAATTTCACAAAATATGAAGACAAATTGAGAAAGAGAAAACTGGCTGAATTAAGAGTTAACTAACTGTAATTTAAATAAAAACTTGAAAAACTTGAAAACAAGCATACATACATACATATGTCAGTCAGTCAGTGAAGAAACAGGTGAAATTAAGTAACAAACCAGGCTTGCCCACCTTACTTTAATGGTCTTTTCTGGAACCCATTCTGTGTCTTTTAACTCTTCTTGGCATGCTCTCTCGTCTTCCTTTGTCAATGAAGATTTAAAGAATAAAAACTTGTCAGCCTTTACGTGCCAGGCTTCCTTTCAGTATCTGATAACACCACCTTAGCTCTAGTCCAAAAACGCTAGGATACTGGTTACTATTCAGCTTGTTGCCAGCTAGGATTCCTAGGTGACCCTCTTTGGATTTGTCAAATCATTATTATCAAAAAGCTATTCAGCACTCAGGATGTGCTCAGTTCTCAAGAGACTTCCAATGTGGCATGGGTTGCAGAGCTGGAAGCCATCAGGTGTGCGGTGCGGTGACGGGCAGGTCAAGCTGCCGAAACAGGAGATGGGGCAGGGGCAAGCAGTGGTGTCGAGGAAGGGAAGACTTCCTGAAGCCAGTGCTTCAACTGCCTTGAACAATGAGTTGGCATTAAGACAAATGGAATGCAGAAAGAGCTGCTGAGAAATTCTCAGCGCGTTACCCCAGTAATCATTCATCTGTACTGCATGCCAAACAGCAGACTCCTTGCATTTATTAACTCTCAGCAGATCTTTGAGATTTAAACGCACTAGCCCCCCAGCATCACAACACATTTAATTACCATGAAAAAAGGAAGGAGGTAGAATGTGGCAAATGCCATCCTCTATCCCAGTCAATTCAGTTAAAGGACACCCAAATTCCTTTCAATGTAATCAAATGGTTAATCCCAGAAATGGACCCAGGCGAGGCTGCCCACATCCATGTGTGTTTACAGCATCACCCAGGTTCAAGTGCAAAGGCTGCACCAAGACCAAACCACACAGCCCATGGCCTTCTGCTGGCAGGGGCCCCAGCTGTGGCTCCCTGGAATCAGGTAGGCACCTTCTCTTGGGTCACTCTTCCGTTCCTGCAGAGGAAAATCACAAAGGACCTCCAGGCTGCTTGAGTTAAAGTCTCCATTTATTTTTTTCTTTTTTTTACAAAAATCCAACATAAGACCATTGTGCTCATGACTGGAAAAAGGGTGGGGCGGATGGACACGGCATGGACATCAAAGAGCTTCCCCCTTCAACATATCATTTCAAAGCGGGAGCTCCCTGGGCACACACACAGGCAGCTCCTGCACAGACCACTCCACCTGCCAACACAGGACCCCAGTGACCACGAGCCGGCCCGGCCTGAGGAGCAGTCCGCACCAGACAACCACTGCCAGGAGTGCAAAGGCTCAGGACGGCCTGATGAGCACCTTGGGGAGGCTCTCACTTAGGTGAATGTCCCTCATGGTGAAAAGCGAACTGGCTACCTGGGGACAAGGATGTCCTGGGCCCTGGGTGCAAAGACTAGGCAACAAGGTGTTACCTACAGACAGCTGGAGAAACCCATGTGAGCGGTTTTCGTCTTCCAAACGAGTCACAGTTACATGGTAGAGATGACATCTGTGTTTCCCAAGGTGACCTATCAGCATCAAAGGCATGTGAAGCATGGAGCTGGGCCTCCCCCTAACCCACCTTACAAAAAGCAGCAGCCACTCACTCTCCAGTAGCACCTAACCAAGCAACATAAAAGGTCTGACTGCCCCACCTCTTGCTACTGAGGAGAGTCCCTTAAGAACATGGCCAGTGTCCTCCGGGGCCTGCTGTTCGCGGAGTCCTTCAGGTTAGTGTTCCATTCAAGTCAAAATAGTGCTCGCCCTGTCAGGGGCTCTGACATCCTAGCCCTTCTGCAGTATGCTTTGATGTCATCCATAATCTCAGACCACTCAGCTACTCCTGGATCCACCAAGAGCATTCAGGGACCAAAAACCTGGCTCCAATATATGGGGGTCCTAACACAGACTGCTCTTTTCTCACCAGGTCCCACTAAAAGTCAGTTTATGAGTTCCTCACATTAAAATAAACAAGATAAAAATAGCAGCCACATATATAGCTCAAAACACCACACTCTTTGGCTCCCCGGAGGGAAGAAGGCTACCGCTAAAAAGGATAAAGTCAGGAGTCAAGAAAAGGGTAGTTAGAAAGCTAGGATGCAGGGAGTCTGGACCCCTTTGCTGGGTTGCTGAGAAGCTGAATTGAATTTCCTGGGTAGCTGCCTCTGTGGAAGAGCCAGTGGGATGCCAGTGGGAACCTCTGGACAACACAAGTCCCAGGCGCAGCCCTGGTCTTGTCTGCCAAGGAGGAGAGGTCCCTTAGGTCCAGCTAGCCCTCCAGCTGGATGGGATCTATACGGGACAGAGTCTGGCTTCGAAATGATATTTGAAGAGACCCACTGATACAGACATGTCAGAGGAGAACGTGCCCCCAAGAAATAGAAGCACAGGGTGTCAAGGTCTGGGGAAGACGGAACTGGCTTAAGGCATGTGCATGACCAGGACAGACCTGAGCTTTTGTCCAGCTGTGGGAAACCACCTATACTCAACTTCACTGAAAGAAAGTGGGGTCCAGAAAAATGGTACAAGCCATGGGCTAAATCCCTGCCAAGTGCCTCTAATACCCTCTTCCATTCCCCTACTGCCACTACCACCAAAAAAAAAAAAAAAAAAAATAGCTTATTTCCATTTCAGTCCAAGGAATAGAAACGTAAACCTGGAGTGAAAGTGGTAATGTGAGTACAAATGCCTGTGAAATCTCAGGCTGGACTGGAGCCTAACTTAACAAATTAGATCTTCCTACCGTTCTGGCACATACCAAACCTCAAGGGGTCCTGGAACCAACCTGGCATTGGGGATCTAAAAACTACAGGTAACATAGGGTACAGGTCCAGACAAAGGCAGAGGGGAAGGTGAATTTCACCAAGGTATTTATCCCAAGGCAGGCGCCTTGCTGTAAGACTTCCCGGCCAGCCGGGTGGGGATCCGCAAAGGATGCTCACTCATTCTACGCCAGAGAGAGGAGGCCAACCCGCAAACCACTGCAGATCACACCTGGAAGTGCCTGCCAGTTCTCTGTTCTCTTACACAAGAGATAACTTTCAGGAAAGCCTGAAGCCAAAGCACAACATGTGTTTTAAAAGGAGGGCTGAACAAAAAGAGCCATCTGGGAGAGCTGTCTTCAGGTCTCACTCCTTCCTCATTCTTCTTTCCAACAGGGGAGAGAATGGGGGTGCAGGGACAAGTTCTGGGACAGCATGGCCTAATGATGAATCCTTGAAACCACTGAATCCAGCACAGGGAAGCTCCGCTGTTCCCAGAGGTGCAGGTCCTCCCCACGGACTCAAGCGACAGGAAGACGAGAGTTCCAGATCGCCGGGTGGCAACAGATGGGGGAAGGAACAAACCGACACGGCTTATCTCGTCCAGGCCCCACAGGAGGGCCAAGCCTGGCCTTCTTGTTTCTGCACAATGATGCCCTGGGGAGTGTGGAGATGATCCTTAAGGATGAGCTAGATACCATGAGGCCAGGATCCGTCTCCACCAACATACAGAACATCAGAAGACCTGATGGGTCCCTCACTTTGTGAAACAGGCAGAAATTTCAAACTCCCCCCCCCAAATATATATATATATGTATATGTATATGTATGTGAGAGTGTGTGCATCTATATACATATATACACACATATATATGTATATATACACACACATATATATAAATAAGCCTTGAATGGCAAATCTGAAACTTTTTCCTTTTAAATAATAATAATAGCTGTTACTGAATTTAAAAATCACAAACCAGCTTCCTGGGCTTATGAACTGCGTGAGTGACTCTCCGGAGTCCCCATGGTCCTCAGTGTAAGCTATCAGTCAGTGCCCTGTATAGGGAACCCCGGTGTCCTTGGACCAGGGTTCCAGGCCCAGTGTGGCCGACTTTAAGAGAAAGAAGGCTATTTCCTTTCTATTCTGCCTGCTACCTCTCCCAGCAGAGGGCGTGGGCCACCCACCCAGCGGATGTCCCTGAGGTCCTTCAATGTCTAGGAACCTTAGGAGCCATCTCCCCCTCTCTGCTCATCCTCTCTCTAAAACTTGCAATGCCCCTAGATGAACTTGAAGCACTTGGTCTTGTCGTGGGGCAGGCGGGTTTTGAAGAGCACAGAGTCCACCCTGAATTGAGTGTACAGCAGGGGCATATAGCCATACACCTTGACAAAAAAGTTGATACATTTGTGCCGCTCATGAAAGTGGGAATCATCGTGTGACAGGGCCTGAGGGCATCCTGGGCATCGGAAAGTCCACCGAGAGGTCACCTGGGAATAGGGAAGAAAGAGCAAACAGAGTGAGAATCGCAGGTGCTAGTACAACAGAAATCCTGCAGCTTAACCAATCCGATGCTTCCAATTTCCCAGGGAAGACAGTGACCCTGGGTGGCCACATTCACCCACAGAGCACATCAGGAGCCACAGCCCAGGCTCTCTTTCTGTCACATATGTATCTATATCATTGAAAAGGGTGCTCTTTCTAAATAACCTGAACTGTAGATACCAAAAGCCTTATAATGTTTAGTATTACTTGTCTCAGTAACTCCACCTCTAGTATTTATCTTGGTTGCACAGCAAGACGTAGGTATGAGATGGTTCATTTCATCAATGTTTTGCAATAGCAAGATAATAGAAAAGTACCCATCAAAAGGGGACTATTTAAATAATTATAAAATACTACACATCCATTAAAAAGAGGCTTAGGGGGACACCTGGGTGGCTCAGTCAGTTAAGTCAGACTTCAGCTCAGGTCATGATCTCCCAGCACACATGAGTTCGAGCCCGGCAACAGGCTCTGTGCTGACAGCTCAGAGCCTGGAGTCTGCTTCAGATTCTGTGTCTCCCTCTCTCTCTGCCCCTCGCCCGCTCCCACTTTATCTCTCTCTCTCAAAAATAAACATTAAAAAAATGTTTACAAAAAAAGAGGTTTAGGAAAATTATAAAGGCATGGAAAAGTGGTTATACAGCAGTAGTTACGATGATGCCCATGAAATTTCAAGAAATTAGAAAAGCATAATAAATAATTTAACAGCTTCAAGATCAGCAATGTGGCAGACCAAATGACATAAGAACACCCTCAGCACAGAGTACCTGAAAATTCAGTATGAACTATATACACCATCTCTTTAAATGTATGGCCAAGCTCGTAATGAAAGAAAGGAGATGACATGTCAGGAAAGAAGTGAAATCCTCAGAGGCCAAAATAATGAAAAAGTCTGAATCCAATGAGATAGCCAGGAGCTTTGGATTTTAATGGGCTGGGGAGGCAAGAGCTACAAAACCTTACTGGAGACTTTTTTACACACCAGGACCCAATGGAAGGCTGCATGGGTTGGAGGCAGCTCCACAGAAAGCTGTTTTCTTCCCAGTCTTAGCTCTAAGTGGAAGAGGAAACATCACCTGTGAGAATGTATAACCAACCACATGCTAGCCCTCACACACCTGAGTTATGTTACCTGTGTGTCCTGAAAAGCCCCAAGATGCTAATTTAGCTTCAACAGGTCTCAAGGTATTGACCCCAGGTGCATGGAAGAAGCAAATCCTCTCTGGCATAAATGCAGGCCTCCTTCCTACAAATGCCATAAGTAAAATCCCAAAGAATATGATTTCACAATCAAAAGTCACACACAAGAAAAGGGAATGAGCCACATGAGGGAAAATCTGCAGAAACAAACAACAGAATTAGACTCCAAAACCCTGTAAAATCACAAAACCCAAAACCCTGCAAAAATGCAGGATTATCAGATGGTTACTAGGACAATAAATGTTTATACGTGCAAGGAAATTTTGCAAGATTACTTAAGGTTTGATAAAGAAAAAAGGGATTATCAAAACAGTCCTAGAGACTGTGAAAAAGAACCAAATAAAATAGGAATGAAAAGCATACTGAATTCAATCAATGGATGGGTGTGAAGAGAAGGTCAGTGATGAAAAGTATAATAAAATTATTATAAATAGAAAATATCAACTAAAAGCTTTAAAAAATACGAAAGCAAGACTGAGAGACATGGAGAGGAGATATTGTATGACTCCATTTATATAAAGTTCAAAAAAGGCAAAGCTGATCCTGCAACAGAAAAAAAAGACCCTGACTCACTACCATTCCCTGGCTGAACTCTCAGGCCTGCTGGGAGCTGCTCCCGCCCACCCTTGCCTGTGGGAGCCGGGCCTCTCTTCGCCCTGCCCTCCCTCCAGGGCGGGTGGTATGGGAGAATGACTAAGGAACAAGGAGAAAGATGCTCAACCTCTCTAATAATCAGGCAAGTGTAAATTAAGACAATGGGATACAGTTTATACCTATCAAGTAGGCAAAAATGAAAGTTTAACAGTACCAAATGTTAATAAAGATGTGTAGGAACTGCAACTATTATACAGTGTGGGTGAGAATATCCATTGGTACATCTGTTTTGAAGATAGTTTGACATAATCAAGTATAACCGAAGGTACATGTAGCCATGACCCAGCAGAAGAGGAATGAACAGGGTGATACACGGATCTACTCCATTTGTTTCTTTCTTAAAAAAGGAAGAAAAATATATAATCTGAAACAAATAGGGCAAAATGTCAATATTTGGCAAAACTGCTGGGTACTATGCATGTTTGTTATATTCTTCCCTTTTTAAAAACATTTCATTCACATATTGTCAACCAGTAGTAAATAGCAAGCGTTCCATATATATATATATATATATATATATATATATATATATATATATAAAATAAGCACTTTATTCATATATGTACAGATGTATCTGATTCTCTGCCTTTGACAGGCCCAACGGTTCTTCACTCCTTTTCACGTGAGTGATAAAACACAAGCCTCTGGAAGGATGAAATTAACAGCATCCCAGCCAAGGGAGCTCCAGTGACACCTTACATGCTTGCCACTCTCATTTTTAGTTCCCCCTTCCTGTCTTATAATAAGCCCAACTATACAGTGAAAGAAAAGTCTGTTACATAAACACTAAAAACATGTTATTTTTAGGTTACCTAGTCCACAATACTGCCAGAACCAGAAAATTTACTGTGAACTTTTTAAAAAGCACACTACAAAAAAGTACATATTTAAAAAAAAATAAAAATAAAAAGGCTACCGCCACAGAGAACCAAAAAAAAATATGCCAAAAGGCTTGAGTAATTTTTATTTATGAACAGATATTTTAACAATTTAAAAATTATTATTACTAATATAAATTGAGGGAAGAAATTAAGCTTAAATGACTCATCCCATAATTTTTAGCTAACAAGTAAACATCACATATAGCCAATCATAGCTGTCAGCGCACAAGTCTCTAGAGTTGAACCGGGTGAGCAGTGGTCAGTGCTCCGAGGTGCTGCTCACCACACAGCCAAAAGTCTGAGGGGGTCAGGACTTCTACAGAGGTGGTCCCTGTGAAGGAGCCCACCAGGCCCCCCCACTTCCCAGTTCTCACAGGATCCTTGTGGTGTACAGGAAGTAGTGAGTTACCACTTTTTCCACCACCCTCACTGAAACAGGAGATGGGTGTCAAGAATTCATCAAAAGGGGCACCTGGGTTGTTTAAGTGTCTGACTTCAGTTCAGGTCGTGATCTCGTGGTTCATGAGTTCAAGCCCCGTGTTAGCCTCTGTGCTGGTATCTCAGAGCCTGGAGCCTGCTTCGGATTCTGTCTCCCTCTCTAGACTGTACATAATACAGTGTTTTATAATATATAAATACATATCCCAAAATGTATAGAAAGGTATTTTATAAATGCACTGGGGTTGCTGTCTCAAATTTATTTTTACTGCTGGGGCACATAATTAGAAACCACTGCTTTAGTGAGAACAGCATAAAATATCTTTTTGTGTCAAATGGCATCATTTGCAGGGTTAGGGGCTTCTCTGTGGTTAGATGGTGTCTGGGATGAGGAGGAAGATTTTCAGGTATAGGGAGAACAGAGTAGAATACTGGACATAGATGCTGTTTGATAATATCCTTCTCTTGATGAATCCTTTTTTTTTTTTTAATGTTTGTTTATTTTTGAGAGACAGAGAGAGAGAGGGAGGGAGGGAGAATGAGAATCTCAAGCAGGCATCACAGCACAGAGCCTGACGAGAAGCTGGATCCCATGACCCTGAGTTCATGACCTGAGTCAAAATCAAGAGTCGGATGCTCAAATGACTGAGCCACCCAGGAGCACCTACAATATTAACATTTTTCAAAGAACACTGCTAATCGTATAAAACAGTCATACCTGCTTAATCATAACAAGGGAGGGAATATAGTTTGATAGTGAAAATTTGAAGTAGTTAAAGGGAAAAAAAGAATTACTATTTTAGAACATAAAATAGCACATATACCTAATACTATTAAAATTAGGTAAATTAATTGAAATATTTAGCTCAAACTGGTTCTATACATCACTGGACTCAGAATTTGAAGGAATTAACTTAAGAATTTGAAGACATTCTTAATTTATTGACTTTTGACTTAAGAAAGTCATCCTAATCTTGAACTCTTATATTCTCACAGAACTGAGAAAATTCACAGAGAATACTTATTTTTCAAGTTTTTACTTGGTAAGGATCATGTATACCAAGTGCAAATTATTTGTGTCTAACTCTCTACACTGAAGAGATGGTTTGGCTCATGAAACACTGGCCTAATATGGTAGACAAACACGCTTTAATAAGGATGAAAAATTCATCATGTCTGTGAGTGCTTCAGGTGACTGATGATATTATTAGGTACCTAATCACTCAGATACTTTAAATTTTCATGGATAATGTCTTCTGATCTACTAGGGAAGTATAAATAGAAGCATACATCTTGGATGAAGTTTAGTCCCTGGTCACATAAGAAAGGATGAAGAAAGAAAAGAAAATTGCACCAATCATTAATTTCTGAGAACCCTGTCTCTTTAGCTTAACGTTTATAAGGAAGTGTGCTTATCTGTTTAACATCACATAAAATGAAAACAAAGATTTTCATTTAATATTTAATTAGTTTAGTATCTATCACTGCACCTGGGAAACATACTATACTTTTATATAAGTAACTGTAATGATTATTATTCACAGTTTAAAAAAAAATTTTGGTGCATTGTTTTGCTAATTATTTTTCTCTTGTGAGGCTTTAGCAGAAGGCCCAGGAATAGAAAAAAAACTATGGAGTAATCTGGAGTTAAGTTATAATGCTGAGCCATACTTGGGAAAAGGTTTGATTAGGCATAAATGAATGCATAAGGCCTCCGATTGTTTTTCTTTCTTTCCTTTTATGCTTTGTTGCATGGACCCAGGGTCCTCTGTTTACCACTCTGCTACCACTACAGATATGACTGGAGTATCATTAGCATATGCTGGTGGTTACTTCGTCTATAACTTACCTTCAAAATATAAGAGGAATGAAATATCCGCCCAATTATTATTAATTAATACGTGAAGGTAAACTTATTATTTTATAAAATTAAATAATATGCCTTTTAAACAATAAAGACAACAGGATCTTAATCAGCTTTTTAATTTTTAACCTCAAGGACAGCAGGTGTGAATCCATAACATAAATACTGACAGAACAGTTATAAATACTATTAGTTTGAACTGACAAACAGATTCTCAAATATTAACTGCTGCAAGGTCCTTACCAGGCCGACCCTCATCCCTACCAGAAGAGCTTTCACTTGTCTGAACCTGCGATGATGACATAAAAGGTTATGTAACCAGTCTCTCTGTGCACAGAGTATGGAGTTATTATATTCTGGTCAAATCTATTCACTAACTCAAAGACAAAAACAGAATTCAAATTTCTAGAATCCAGAAGGTACTGATGATTTGTTTTTTGAGTAAATGCCTTTCATAGCACTACTTATGTGCCAGGCACTATTCTTAGAGCTTTACGTATGTTAACACAGAAACCTTACATTTTTTATGCCATGGATCTATGGAAAAGTTAGTAACTACCATACTTTCAAAGCAATGGTGAACATAAATAATACTTCAAGATGCAGCAACAAATGTAATGTGATATGAAAATATCTGTCAGTTCTATTGGTGACAAATCAGTTACTGTAAATACTCTTAGGAACTGTAGCATGTTTGATAACTTATGGAAATGCTAACTCCAGTTAGAGATTAGTGAAAATTAAAGATGTAACATTTTCCCCATCCAAGTTCCAAACCCTCCGGGTTCTGTCCATTTACGCCTTAGCGGCAGAGAGCCCCTGTATGAACAACTCACTTAACTCTGCAACAACTGCAGATGAGGACTCTGAGGTACGGTTCATTACCTATTGCACTACCACAAAATAAGTGACTGAAGTACACATGCACCCCCAGTTCCAGAAGTATTGGCACCCTCACCTTGATGGGGGGTTTCCGAGTGATGTGGGAGACAAGGAAGTTCATGGCAATGTCCTCACAGTTGATATATTCATCCACCATATCTCGGATGGCCTGGGGCATCACGTAAGAATACAGGTAGGCATAATACTGTCAGGGGTAGAAAAAGAATCACATACTCTGTTAGAGGCCACAGTTCTTTGGCTTTCAGCAAAAACATACATGGATCTAGGAGCTGTTAGGAAGTGTAATGGGGGTGGGAGGGCTGGGTGTGAAAATCATTAGTGGAATCGCTACTGGCATTTATTTAGGGGGTTGCGGCCAAGGATGCTAAACATCCTACAAGGCAGATCTTCTGCAATAATAAATAATTTTCCCGTCCAAATCGCCATTATCACCCCCCTTTGAGGATCAAAAGTTCATTTTACAACAATATAAAGATTTTTTCAAATTAGGTCAGACAGTGGTTCAGTTGAACATTCTGTGACAACGACAATAAGGGATAAGTGAGGGGGAAAGCCTGGTTATTGAGCCATAAAACATCCAATCCCTCAGTTCCTCTACATATGCATTCTAGAATCTGATTATTTCTCAACCATTGCCATAGGCTACTCCCTGCTCCAAGCCACCATCATCTCTTGCCTGGATTATTCATACTGTCCCCTAAACAGTTTCCCTGCTGTCATATTTTCTTCCCTACAGTCCGTTCCATGCACAGCAGGGTGATCATGTTCAAACACAAGTCCAAACATGCCAGTCCAAAACCCTTCAACAGCTTTTCATTTCACTCAGAGTAAAAGCCTACTTTCTTTCTTTTTTTTTTAATGTTTTATTTTATTTTTGAGAGAGAGAGTGACAGAGTGAGAGCAGGAGAAGGGCAGAGAGAGAGGGAGACACAGATTCTGAAGCAGGCTCCAGGCTCCGAGCTGTCAGCACAGAGCCTGACACGGGGCTCAAACCCAAGAACCACAAGATCATGACCCGAGCTGAAGTCAGATGCTTAACCGAATGAACTACCCAGGCGCCCCAAAGTCTACATTCTGAAAATTGTCCTGAAAGGCCCAGAAAATGGTGTGCGAAAGCTGGCTCACACCTGCTAATGAATATCAATTGCTAACCAAGAATTTTGTGAGACTGTTTAGGAATTCTGTGAGCGTGTTATGAAAAATAGCCATTACTAAAAATATAATCACATAAACTTAAAATTAAATAAGTTATATTAAAACCAATAAATACCTAAAGCACATCACTTAATTAGCTTACTATTATTTATTACATTTTACTGTTATCTTCAGGTTGTTTATATCTACCATATCTGGATGGTGAAAATAGTATATAATGGTGCAGAACTGCCCATCCCTTCCTAACTTCAAGTTCAGTGACTCATGTCCATAGCTTGAAATCAGTCGCAGCAAGAATACTTATACCACAGAAAAGGACAAATGCTATAAAACAAGGCAATAATTAATTATGATGTGTTGCAATGTGCTAATGATGAATGAATAGGTAAGGTGCCCAGTAAAACGGATTTATATATTTTATTACCTTAAATAGTTAGAATCTATGTAGTGAAATAATGATAATAAAATTTTTGTACCACATAGTGGTTTGCTGGTTACCTTACGGCAAAGTACTTAAGTGAACTTAAAAGATGAATTATACATTTTTCTCTTTCTATATCATCTTTCTATAAGACAGATGATTAAAATTTGTTGACTCTTTATTTTTTTTAAGTGTTATTTATTTTGAGAGAGAGAGAGAAAGAGAGAGCAAGTGAGGTGCACAGTGACAGGGAGACAGAGAATCCCAAGCAGGCTCTTTGATGTTAATGCCGAGCCCGAAGTAGGGCTTGATCTCACAAAATAAAAGATCCTGATCTGAGCCAAAATCAAGAGTGGGATGCTTAACTGACTGAGCCACCCAAGTGCCTGTCGACCCTTTAAATGGACAGTGGCTGCCATTAGTGTGCAAATGAGAACATAGGTAGAGAATATAATCCATATCCTCAACAAGGGAAGGTGACATGAAAACAAGAAGAAAGAACTGCCTTCTTTTAAAAATATGGAGAAGAGAATAGCCAAAGTAATTTTGAAGAAGAAGACCAAAGCAGGAGGCATCACAATCCCAGACTTTAGCCTCTACTATGAAGCTGTAATCATCAAGACAGCATGGTATTGGCACAAAAACAGACACATAGACCAATGGAATAGAATAGAAACCCCAGAACTAGACCCACAAATGTATGGCCAACTAATCTTTGACAAAGCAGAAAAGAATATCCAATGGAAAAAAGACAGTCTCTTTAACAAATGGTGCTGGGAGAACTGGATAGCAACATGCAGAAGATTGAAACTAGACCACTTTCTCACACCATTCACAAAAATGAACTCAAAATGGATAAAGGACCCGAATGCGAGACAGGAAACCATCAAAACCCTGGAGGAGAAAGCAGGAAAAGACCTCTCTGACCTCAGCCGTAGCAATCTCTTACTTGACACATCCCCAAAGGCAAGGGAATTAAAAGCAAAAATGAACTACTGGACCTTATGAAGATAAAAAGCTTCTGCACAGCAAACAACCAACAAAACTAAAAGGCAACCAACGGAATGGGAAAAGATATTCGCAAATGACATATCGGACAAAGGGCTAGTATCCAAAATCTATAAAGAGCTCACCAAACTCCACACCCGAAAAACAAATAACCCAGTGAAGAAATGGGCAGAAAACATGAACAGACACTTCTCTAAAGAAGACATCCGGATGGCCAACAGGCACGTGAAAAGATGCTCAACATCGCTCCTCATCAGGGAAATACAAATCAAAACCACACTCAGATATCACCTCACGCCAGTCAGAGTGGCCAAAATGAACAAATCAGGAGACTATAGATGCTGGAGAGGATGTGGAGAAACGGGAACCCTCTTGCACTGTTGGTGGGAATGCAAACTGGTGCAGCCACTCTGGAAAACAGTGTGGAAGTTCCTCAAAAAATTAAAAATAGACCTACCCTATGACCCAGCAATAGCACTGCTAGGAATTTACCCAAGGGATACAGGAGTACTGATGCATAGGGGCACTTGTACCCCAATGTTCATAGCAGCACTCTCAACAGTAGCCAAATTATAGAAAGAGCCTAAATGTCCATCAACTGATGAATGGATAAAAAAATTGTGGTTTATATACACAATGGAGTACTACGTGGCAATGAGAAAGAATGAAATATGGCCCTTTGTAGCAACATGGATGGAACTGGAGAGTGTGATGCTAAGTGAAATAAGCCATACAGAGAAAGACAGATACCATATGGTTTCACTCTTATGTGGATCCTGAGAAACTTAACAGAAACCCATGGGGGAGGGGAAGAAAAAAAAAAAAAAGAGGTTAGAGTGGAAGAGAGCCAAAGCATAAGAGACTCTTAAGAACTGAGAACAAACTGAGGGTTGATGGGGGCTGGGAGATGGGTATTGAGGAGGGCACCTTTTGGGATGAGCACTGGGTGTTGTATGGAAACCAATTTGACAATAAACTTCATCTATTGAAAAAATAAAAAAATTAAAAAATAAAAATATGGAGAAGACATTATGAACACAAATGTTTAGAAGTATTTCCACCATTATGTGATTATGATTGATGCCATAAATAAACGCTTTCATGTTGTACATTTAAAAAAAATAAAAACTTGTAGCTTGTTTAAAAATATTTTAAATGAAAAGTTTCAATGGATTTAGAACCTACTCTAAGAAAAACTAACACTTTCTCATTAGTTTCCTTAAAAAAAACAAAAGGCATTTCAGAAGATGAAAATTCTAAGTGGATTTTAACAAAATGCTACCAAATTAGTGGATGAATATCATGACTTAATAAGCCCAGCAATGTGGCATTTCTTACATGGACAGTGACTAAAACCAAGTATCAAATATATGCTTACTTTAGAAATAGATCTGAGTACCCAAGTGGCTCAGTTGGTTAAGCAGCCAACTTCAGCTCAGGTCATGATCTCACAGATCGTGGGTTCAAGCTCCGCATCAGGCTCTGTGCTGACAGCTCAGAGCCTGGAGCCTGCTTCCAGTTCTGTGTGTGTGTGTCTGTCTGTCTGTCTCTCTGCCCCTCTCCAGCTCATGCTCAGTATTTCTCCCTCAAAAATAAACATTAAAAAAAAAAAAGAAATAGATCTCTGACTTGCCATAAGACAGTGTCAAATTAAGGTTTTAAAAGATAATACACCTGAAACTAATATAACACTGTATGTTAACTGGAATTAAAACAAAAAAAAAGGAAAGAAGGAAGGAAGGAAGGAAGGAGGAAAGGAGGGAGGAAGAAGAATATTCAATCATTTGCTTTCACTAAAATATAAAAATTCAGTAAGAATATCATTTTGAAACTTTATTTCATCTTTATCTCAACATTATAAAATTTCTGTAAGTACAGTAGTGCATATAAATAAATACACACATATATGAGGTACAGGTTTAAAATTTTTTATTGATTGGTACTTATAAACAGAAAACTTGATTTCTCAAATCAGGGATGACCAACTTCATTGCTTTCAAGGACCAAACAAGTAAGGTAAATAAATAAGTGACACTTTAAAGAAACTGGTGTAAGAAAAATAAAGAGACGTGGGGCAAATAAGTGCATACAAGCCCATCAGCAGGGGACAGTGACTACACAGCTTCAGGCAATTGGTGCCAGGCAGGAAGAACACCCACAAATGACCTGATCTTCATGTTCACCGAAGTCCAGATGTTTGTGTAAACTTCTCTGGTGTTTAAAACCTGGCAGTGCATGGGATGGCATTAGGGGACTAAATAAACATTTCTGTTAGCCACAGAAGGCTTGAGGGCTGCTACTCTATAACCTTTGCTCTAGATTTTCAAATAGAAAAAAAAAAAAACACCCTGAGGTTTATTAAGTAAATTATTTATTACTTAAAAGTGAAGGGATATGGCTATTGTAACTTTTAAAGAGCAATCAGAATTTGAGAACAGGCAGACTTTTCAGAAGGCAAGTAAATTCTTAAGGTATGAGTAGCAATGCTAAAATTGGTGGCTCTTTCTCAGGTGACCAGTAGGAAAATAAATGACTCCAGTTAAGTATGGTTTCTCAGCCGATAGTTTCTAATCCTACTTGCAACTCCTATCCAACCAAAGCCCACCCATGTTTGGAAAATAAGCACAAGGGTGAGATTCAAGATGGAACAAGCAGATCAGCTTCACACATTAAGTTTTAAAAAGAAAAAAAAATCTGAAAGTTTAATGATTTCTTAGTCTAGTTCAAAATGTCCCTAGTAAGATGGCTTTCAAGGTTCTGTTTGAGGTGGGTCACAAGATGCCACCACAGGTAATATGAAATACATGAGGGGGCGCCTGGGTGGCGCAGTCGGTTAAGCGTCCGACTTCAGCCAGGTCACGATCTCGCGGTCCGTGAGTTCGAGCCCCGCGTCAGGCTCTTCTGGGCTGATGGCTCAGAGCCTGGAGCCTGTTTCTGATTCTGTGTCTCCCTCTCTCTCTGCCCCTCCCCCGTTCATGCTCTGTCTCTCTCTGTCCCAAAAATAAATAAACGTAGAAAAAAAAAAAATTAAAAAAAAAAAAAAAGAAAAAAAAAAAGAAATACATGAGGGACAAAAGATTGGAGAAACTTGGGATGTCAGTTTGAAGTTTGAAGAGGGACATATAGGGGATGTCCTGAAAACATCATTAGGTATAGGAGTACAGAATTCAGGCAACAGCCAAGGCTGGAATATAGACACAGAAATCACCAGCCTGTAGATGTTAATCCACAAGGCCTTGAGATATGAGAGAATGTCTAGGGAAAACACAAAGTGAGAAGAGCACTAGATACAGAAGCCAGAACTCTAAGACACTTCAACATTTATGGGAAAAAGACTGTGCAAGTTGCCCAGGATGAGAGAGGGCATGGAGTGGAGATCAGGATGATGGGCCACGTGCCAATGTCTTTGATGACGAGGAAGAAATAACTAGGAGGTTCCTAGGTGGAAGCAACAAGACAGATGCTCAAATGAGACTCAAATGAGATTTTATATGAGAGCTGAGAATTGTCTGGAAGTGTCATTGGTAAGCAATAAAAATGATTCTCTGTACCTTCCCTGCTCCAAAGTACATATCTGGGGAAATGAGCAGACTAAATCACTGTCCCAGGAAGAAATATAGGAACAGGGTAAAGGGGAAGCACTGTCCTCAGAGAAAAGTCAGGTATTAATCAGGTCAAGGAAACAGAAGAGGTATTCTGTGAAGTGAGGGGTGCAGGGAATTGGCTATCTAAGAAAAGGGATTCTTCAGAGCCCAGAGGAAGTACTTGGAAGGAAAGGTATAGAGCAACACTATCTAAGATATATTATGTGAGTCACATCTCTAGTAGCCACATTTTTAAAAAGTAAAAGAAACAGTATGGGAATGCAAGCTGGTACTGCCACTCTGGAAAACAGTATGGAGGTTTCTTCAAAAACTAAAAATAGAACTACCCTACAAACCAGCAACTGCACTACTAGATATTTATCCAAGGGATACAGGTGTGCTGTTTCGAAGGGACACATGCACCCCAATGTTTATAGCAGCACTATCGACAATAGCCAAAGTATGGAAAGAGACCAAAGGTCCATCCATGGATGAATGGATAAAAAAAATGTAGTATATATATACAATGGAGTATTACTCGGCAATCAAAAAGAATGAAATCTTGCCATTGGCAACTACATGGATGGAACTAGAGGGTATTATGCTAAGTGAAATTAGTCACAGAAAGACAAAAATCATATGACTTCACTCATAAGAGGACTTTAAGAGACAAAACAGATGAACATAAGGGAAGGGAAACAAAAATAACACAATAACAGGGAGGGGGACAAAACATAAGAGACTCATAAATATGGAGAACAAACAGAGGGTTACTGGAGTAGGTGTGGGATGGAGGATGGGCTAAATGGGTAAGGGTAACTTAGGAATCTACTCCTGAAATCGTTGTTGCACTATATGCTAACTAACTTGGATGTAAATTAAAAAAAAAATTAAATTAAAAAAAGAAACAGTAAAATTAATTAGAACATATTTTATTTAACCCAGTGTATCCAAAATAATTGCATTTTAACATACAATCAATATAAAAATTATTAATGAGATAGTGTACATTCTTTCTTTCATGCCAAATTTTCAAAATCTGGTGTGCACTTTATACTTACAGCTCATCTCAATAATGACCAGTCACATTTCAAGTACTCAATAGCCACGTGTGGCCAGTGGCTACTTCATAGTATAGACAAGATACAGATGAAAGATGAGTCAGGAGCAAAAACATTTAGCAATAACAATACAGGAGAAAAGTAATGACTGCAGGGGTATGCATTTTGGATATTCATTAAAAACTGGGATGCATGCCATGGTGAAAGCTCTAAGGAATAAACAAAACTTGCACAACCACTACAGAGGCTCATAGTGGGGTCTGATAGTGTGGGTTAGCCTGAATCAGAAGAGAATCAGCCAGGCCATGTCTAGGATGGCAATGGTAAAACAACAGTATTTAGCCCAAAGCTCCCAGTTTTAAGGATGAGAGCCAATGCCCAGAAAGGTAAACTAATTTCCCTAATGGCCTACATGCAATCGTGCAGGCAGCCTTACTACCTTGACTTTTTATTCCAGAGTTGCTTTGAGCATCTTGAAAACAATCTTTAAAAATAGAAATAACTTACTTCTAGCATAAAAGGAACATATAAGAGGGGCACCTGGGTGGCTCACTCAGTTAAGTGTTGGTCTTCGGCTCAGTTCATGATCTCACACTTTGTGGGTTCGAGCCCCACATCGGACTCTGTGCTGACAGCTCAGAGCCTGGAGCTTGCTTTGCATTCTGTCTCCCTCTCTCTCTGCCCCTCCCCCACTCACACTCTGTCCCTCAAAAATGAATAAACATTTAAAAAAATTAAAAGAAAAAAAATGAACATATAAGAAACATTAGGATGGCTAACTTTAGGGTAGCATTTCACTACCACCCAAAGGCTCAACTCTTAACCAAGTTCATGCCAATCTTATCAAGCTTTTTCTTACCTTGTGAAAGAAGGCAGCACCTGTCAGCACCATGGACAGCTCACAGGAGTAGTTGGAGTTGTAGAGCCAGGACTGATGAGGGATGTCCCACGCATGGTAACGGCCAGGGAAACCCACAATGCGGTCCCGTGCTTCTCTCCACACCCTTGAAAAACACAGGTATATGCACACACCTGAGTATGAAGCTCTAAGATAACCAGAAAGTTTAAAATTACCGTCTCTATCTTGCAGGCTCTGGTCCTTGGGCTGTTACTTCTTTTTTCCTTTAAAAGGTTTTCCTTTAAATAACAAGATCAATCAATCACAGGCCAAACAGGATAAAAACAAGCAAAGAGTGCCACATGTAGTTTCCTTAATAAGCACTTGCTTACTGCTCTTCTAACTTCTGGCAGCCAGCACCTCTCTAAGCCTTTACAGAAAGAACAAGCTGGAATAACATGGAAAGGAGTTAACTAGAAGTCAAGAGTCTCCAAAATGGGGTATGAACAGCAATCTGCTAACGAGTAGAAAGAAATAATCAATTTCTACTTCTATTTATTTTTAATCTCAATTTCCAAAAAAAGTTGTTATATTTTTATGTGCTATTTTCTATTTTTTTCTGTTCTATTTTCTATTTTTTATTTTTATTTTTTCTCAAAAGTTTTGTTTTACATGAGCATAATATGTTAGTACAGTAGGACTTGTATATAATTTATGTATATTGCATACATAACTGTTCTTTTACTGAGGGTACACCATTAAAAAAAAACTTGGAGCCCACTGGTTTAACCACAGGAGACTATTGCTTGGAGTAGGCGCAACAGTCTTAATTCCTGAACTGAGCACAGCTGAGGCCGAAACCTGTACCATCAAAAGAAGTGGTCTATAGGACTACACAAATGAAAGATTCATAAATGCATGAAATAACAAATTCAGAATTCAGTATGTTTCCAGGCTAAACTTTTATATAATCCCTAAATTTATAGGTAAGGTAGGACAATAAAATTGGTTCCCCAATTTCACAGGCTAAAATCATAGAGCTGAAAGTACTTATCGTCTACAGAACCCTACAAGCTGTAGAAGTGCTTCTAGTTTCATAAGCAATGAACCACCATATCCCCACTCCATCTCACCCCCAGAGATTTAAACTGCCTGAAAAACTCTCTCATCACTTACATGGAGTTTCAATTCCTAAAACACAAAAAAGATTTCATTCCAAAAGACTTCCTCTCCTATTAAGTTTGAAAGCAATTAATCTAGTCCAATACACCAGAAACCACAACTTCTATCACAATATAACAGCCTCCTAGGTGGCCTTCTGCCATCTCCTAGCCAAGTCTTACCTCTGTCCTAATTTATCTCTTAAGAAGGACTCCAAATTACTAGCCCAAAGAGCTACAAGAAGTTTTTATTATATACTTTGACATTTACAGAATGTAAGAATTACTAACAAATACCACCAGGATATCCAAATGTTCTACCAATACTCCTAAAAATATTGATCTCTTCAAATGCCTATTACTTCTACTAGTCCTGAAATAGCAGCAGAAAGAATAAGAAACTGAATTTTTAAAAAATTTTTTTTAACATTTATTCATTTTCTGAGAGACAGAGAGAGACAGAGCATGAGCGGGAAAGGGGCAGAGAAACGGATACACAGAATCCAAAGAAGGCTCCAGGCTCTGAGCTGTCAGCACAGAGCCCGACGCAGGGCTCGAACTCATGAACTGCGAGATCATGACCTGAGCCGAAGTCGGACGCTCAACCAACTGAGCCACCCAGGCGCCCCAGAAACTGAATATTTTAATCATCTGATTTGGCTAATTTAAGTCAATATAATGCAATTAGTCCTTAATAAGACAGAATCTCATTTGCTACATACATGGTATCAAAAGGTACCGTATCTAATTTGTTTTAAGGGCTGCCAACCATGATATAGTCAATTATATATTAAATAATAATAAATAAGGCTAATTATATATCATAAAAATATGGTTAATTAGCTATTAAATAATAAGGGGAAAAATCAATACGGAAGCACTGGTATGAGATAAATTCAGATAAAGGCTTAAATAAATTCTTGGGGCAATGCATCAGTAGTTTTAGACGGTATGGTCTCAGTGAATATTTGAAAGTTAGGCATTTTAAAATATTGACTATAAATAATGCTACTGATTTACATATAAAAACAAAGGACGTAATCAGTTCCTTAACCTTATACTCAACCTGCGCTGCACTAAATATGTTTAACTCATGTGCCATATTATAATAGGTCATGCTTTGGTATGCCTTACCCTTAATGAATTATTCTTTAAATGTGCTAATGTTCTAATTACCAACACACTACAATCGGTTATTAGGCACATAAAAAGATACTCAACATCATTAGTCATTAGGGAAATGCAAATCAAAACTATACTGAAATACCACACATCACACACAATAGAATGGCTATAAATAAAAAATGAAAAACAACAAGTATTATCAAAGACATGGAGAAATTAGAACACTTATATACTGCTGGCAGCAATATAAAATGGTGCACCCTCTGTGGAAAAAAAATATAGCAGTTCCTCAAAATGTTGGAGTTACCACATGATTTAGCTGTTCCACTCCAATGTGTATATCTATGAGAAAGGAAATGTTCATACAAACACTTGTACATAACTTTTCACAGGAAAAAAAAAATAATAAAATAAAATAAAATAAAATAAAATAAAATAAAATAAAATAAAATAAAATAAAATAAAATAAAATAAAATAAAATAAAATAAAATAAAATAAAATAAAATAAAATAAAATAAATTTTCACAAGAGCATTATTCACAATAACCGAGAAGCAGAAATGACCCAAGTGTCCATCAACAGAGAAATGGACCAACCAAATGCATATATACAAAAGGAAATACACTCACATGCTCAGATGGGTGAACCTTTTTTTTTTTTAATGTTTATTTATTTTTGAGAGAGAGACACACAGACAGAACATAAGTGGGGGAGGGACAGAGAGAAAGGGACACAAAATCTGAAGCAGGCTCCAGGCTGTCAGCACAAAGCCCGATACGGGGCTCAAACCCACGAACCACGAGATCATGACCTGAGCTGAAGTCGGATGCTTAACCAG
This sequence comes from Felis catus, assembly GCF_018350175.1. NCBI lineage: Eukaryota > Metazoa > Chordata > Mammalia > Carnivora > Felidae > Felis > Felis catus. The sequence continues at coordinate 50,053,468 of NC_058371.1, read as the reverse complement.
TCGACTGAGCCACCCAGGCGCCCCCAGATGGGTGAACCTTTTAAAATCTATTAAGTGAAAGAAGCCAGTTACAAAATGGCACATGTTATATGGAACCATTTATTTTCGATATCCACAATAAGCAAATTTATAGAGGCACAGATAGATTAATAATTGCCTAGGGCTTAGAGAAGGTGGAGGAAAATGGGAAGTGATCACTAATGGGTACAGGGTTTCTTTCAGTGGTAATAAAAGATTTCTAAAAAGATCACAGTGATGGTTCCATAACTCTGTAAATACACTAAAAACTGTTGAATGATTACACTTAAATGAGTGAATTGTATGGCTTATGAATTGTATTCAATAAACATTACCCAAAAATGAATTGCGAGAAAATGATCACAAGCTTGGATGTCACAATAAATGTCAAATTGCTTTAAAGTTGCTAAGGCCGGGGCACCTGGGTGGCGCAGTCGGTTAAGCGTCCGACTTCAGCCAGGTCACGATCTCGTGGTCCGTGAGTTCGAGCCCCGCGTCAGGCTCTGGGCTGATGGCTCAGAGCCTGGAGCCTGTTTCCGATTCTGTGTCTCCCTCTCTCTCTGCCCCTCCCCCGTTCATGCTCTGTCTCTCTCTGTCCCAAAAATAAATAAACGTTGAAAAAAAAAAATTAAAAAAAAAAAAAGTTGCTAAGGCCTACCCTCAATTTTTGTACTTACTTCACTGTGGACACATAATAAACTGTCCATGGGCCTGCATACTAGTCCATGACACACTTTGAATAACCCTGATGTACTCCATTCTCTTATCTGTAATGATCCTTCAACTGGGATATAAACCCCGGTAAGAACTACTGAGATTCAAGAAAACTATATAGTTTAGTGATTGGCTGGAAATTCTGGAGTCAGACAAACCTGCATTTGAATTCCAGTTCTGCCATTTACTTTCTAACATCATGGTTTTGCTCTCCTTGATCTCAGTTTACTCCTATGTAATATGGAGAGGAGTACAACTTACATCGTCAAGTTTTAGAGCAGTATTAATGAGATAAAATCACACAAAGTGCTCAGCTAGTCTCTGGAACACAGTATGGATTCAAAAATGTCACGCATTTTGATCATAAGAACCACCTCCTCCTCCCTCTCTTTTTCCTCTTGGATCTTTGCTCCTAACCCCATCTTTCCCCAAATCTTTCAAGCCCCAGGATTCTGGCACCATTCCATTACCCTAACACATAGCAACATGTTGCTTCTGCCTGACTGGGAGCTATTCCTGCAAACACAAAAACTTCACATTTCCATTAGGGAACTATCTCTTGCCTCCACTCAGTCCATGTTTGTGGCTGGAGGATGATATAGTTTCAGCTCCAGGGCCAGGCAGATAACCCTGATCTAGCCAATCACAGAATCCATCTCCCTGCCCTCCCTCAAAGGGAGAGCCTATGGGAGATCACAGGCAACAAAAAGGAAAGCAAAACCTAGAGATGAAGAGAAATGGAGTTCTCCAACATCACCTAAGACCCAAAATCCAGCTATGTCCTGTCAGCCCTTACTACCTCTGAGTACTTATTATCAGCCAAGAAATTCATTCTGCTGCCTAATCCACCTTTGAGTTGGTTTTGTCACTTGCAAACAAAAGTGTTTCTTGATTAAAAAGTAGCTGCTCACCGAAACCCAAACATGATTTCATCATGGCGGAGGTGAGCATCATCATCAATAGACAGGATAGCCTCTGTCTCAATTTCATTCCAGGGCAAGAATCGGTTGTTCAAACTGTTCTTCTCAGTCCGGACCACCTGCAAGGAGGAAGGAAAAACACCAATGATCAATGCTGCATTACAGAATGCAAAACCAAAACTGCCTCTGGTCAAAGGAGACTGTGGCTAAACTTACTAAATAATCTTGCCAGGTTGCCTACCACTCATAAAACCCAGTAGATGTCTTTCAGGAACAGAAACTGATCTTATAATTCAGCAAATGTATAAGGATTTCACATTTTAAGCTTTATTCATTTGCTAACTAATTTTCTTGTGAAACAAGTTAAAGCTGAGGATTATTTTACATAAACGATAAACAGTCTACAGAAATTAAAAATAACTCTCCCAAGAGAACACAAGGTGGCAGAGTAGAACTGAGATTATAATTCCCAGCTCTGAAATCCCCAGGCTTACTCATAAATTTTAAAGCCCAACTCAGAAATCCCTTGAGTTTGTGTCATTTCTGATGCCTAAAAAAGGAGAGCCCATCCAGTTGAGGTTAATTACCTCACCTTTGCAATTCCCACTGACTACACATACAGATGCTTTTTCTTTCAAGGGGTACCTAACTCAGCAAAATTAACAGCTGTGTTAATTTACAGCAAATCCCAATTCAAAGATTCTCTATCCAAAGTGACCCATATATGCAAAGCAGTATTTTCTTCATAAAACAAAGATTAGTGCCCAAACAGAATTACATTACAAAGAAAATGTTTTACTTAGACACCTTAGATAAGCACAGTTTACTAACAATGTAGGTGGTAGCTTTGTTATTCACCTTGCCCAATATGAAGATGACCATACTCAGTACTTTAATAGCTCATTTTATTTTTATTGTACCTATATCTAATTAATCCACCTAATGGGAAACTATCAATTTATTCTCAAAAACCAGAAACAAAGGGAACTTCCTGAGGAATCATCTTTTTAGAAAGACAGAGAGGGTCATCTTACTTTCAACAGAAACTTTTACTTGTACTGAGAATAAGCTCTACCTAGCTTGATGAATGGAATTATATCCATGGTCTAAAACTTTATGAATGCTTTCAAAGGTACTCCTGTGATCTCACAAATACTGTCTCCATAGCTTAAAATACTCTTTCTCCTCTTCTTCTACCAAAATCATTCTCTCCCTGGGGACCCAGCTCACATGCCTCCTGTCACTTACACCCCTGTCAAAATTAACCACTTCTATGTTCTTAGAGCAGAGTCCTCATACTTCAACTAATGCATTCTAACATACTTAGAATCCAATCAGTTCAGAGATCAAAAGGCCTTACAGATCATACGGCCAACTCTCACCTTGTACATGGACAAATGGCAAGTGGCAGAGCTAGACACTAATTGGTGCCTTCTAACTCCAAATCAGTCTTTTTCTGCTAAACTTACATTAAATTTATAAATCTCATCAAACCAAACATCACTTAGAATGTTTACTTTACTAAAGAGCTTTAAAAAGTCTTAAAAGACTTTGCCTCAGCCCCAGAGGACTTCCTCCCAAGTCAAGACAAGAAAGGATCTATAATCTATAATCAGATTTGCTACTACAGAAAACAGATGTCAGAGCCAAGCAATGGACACAGAAATCCCCCTTGCCCTGCAGCACGTTTGGCCATATAAAAAGTCCCTGGAAGCAAGCCCAGGTCTCCCAAGCTCAAATTCAGCAGTTGCAGAACAAAGCACTGAGGTCTGGGTTGCAGTAAAGACGAGCAGGGAGGGGGAGATGACCAACTACTCACCATAGTAGCTGCTGGGCTCCATCCCCAGGGAGCAGGGAAATGGTCAGAAGTAGCAGGAGCCAAAAGCCAACCTCAGCAAACACAAAATGACATCTATCTTAAGACACACCCAATTTCAGAGATGTTAAAATATAAAATAACGTCCACCTTAGAATCAATGCACTATGGCAGCTGTTTGCTCAACCACCCCCAACAAACCACTCTTGGTCATTCGTTTTACTTTCCTAACACACCTAGCATCCACTTAATACAGAACTGCAATTCTGGCAGCTCAGGTGGACAAAGCTCCCCCTCAATTCTAGCAGCAAATACACACAGCTTAAAATGAAGAAAAAATACTCAATTCTTGAATATTCAACTGTAGATTATCAGTTTTACAGGTTAGACACTAGGAAGATTATCTACAGCAAAATTAGCAATCCAGGAACACAGCACAGAACTTCAGTAGTTAAAGTGTAAGCCAAACACCACCAACACGGGCCTCCCCTAGGGCTCTCTTGAAACACAGGCCTACCCCAAGCCTACCAAGTCAGAAACCTGCAAAATCCCCAGGTGATTCCTATGCACATTAAATTTTGAGAGGGTTGGTAGAGGAAAAGCATGGTTTTGGAGTCCATCAAAAAAGCCTGGGGGCGCCTAGATGGCTCATTTGGTTGAGTGTCCGACTCTCAGTTATGACCCTAGAGTCATGGGATCAAGGCCTGTATCAGGCTCCAGACCAAGATTCTCTCTCTCTCTCTCCCCCTCTGACCCTCCCATCAGCTCACATGCTCTTTTTCTAAAAAGGGGCGGGGGGGGGGGGGGGGAGAGAGAAAGAAAAGAAAATAGAGACAATTTTTTTTTAAAAAGAAAAGCCTGAGTTCACATTCCCACTCCACCACTTACTTGTACAAAGGTAAGTGAGGAACCTCTCTCCTAAATACAGCCCCATACTGTGTGCAAAAATGGAACTTATTCATCAGCCAAACGTGACCATCTTATAAACAACCTCATTCACTCTAAAAACAACACAAACTAAAATAGTCATGATTTGATGCCTAGAGCACATCCAAAATTTTTGTCCAATTTACAAAATAAACCAAATCAAGAGGACCTGCTTGTCTTTTGGAAGACTTAGAACTGAAGATCTAATACCAAATGTGTTTTAGCCTAGATTTCACATCTGTATTTTTTAGCAAGTTTATTAAAGTCCAGTAAGAGGCAAGTCCATTACAAACAACTACTGTGGATTCCAGAAATATAGTATACATACTACCTTTGCTCATCCTGGCACAACCCCTCTGGGCTGGATGGCAGCAAGATTTTCAGGATTAGGGAACTGACGCAATAGCCATCAGAATGAAAGGAAAGATTTAAGGATTCACAGAAACACAGCATCATGAACTGCAGCAGCTTATTTCTGGTTGGCTCACAAACAATTGTGGTCAAAAAGTCTGCTTTAAGAATTTACAGCAGTGATTCTTAACTATGAGCGATTCTGCCCAAGAAACATATAAAACAATGACGCTGGACAGTCTTGGTTGTCATAACTGGTAGTGGAACGGGGTGAGCTACTCATATCTAGTCAGCAGAGGCCAGGGATGCTGCTAAATACTACAAAGCACGGGACAACCACCCAGAGCAAAGAATTATCCAGCTCCACATGTCATTAGTGCCACTGAGGAGATACTCTGATTTAGAGTCAACATTCAGAAGACAGTACAGCACATACAGTTCATTATTTAAGAACAATTTACCTTTTCCTTACAACCAAAAGGAGATTTCTGCACTTACAGACATTGCAAATATAAACTAAAATTAACTAGGAGGAAAGAGTAAAAGGTTTCTTCTAGGGGCGCCTGGGTGGCGCAGTCGGTTAAGCGTCCGACTTCAGCCAGGTCGCGATCTTGCGGTCCATGAGTTCGAGCCCCGCGTCAGGCTCTGGGCTGATGGCTCGGAGCCTGGAGCCTGTTTCTGATTCTGTGTCTCCCTCTCTCTCTGCCCCTCCCCCGTTCATGCTCTGTCTCTCTCTGTCCCAAAAAATAAATAAAAAAAAACGTTGAAAAAAAAAATTAAAAAAAAAAAAGGTTTCTTCTAACAGTTTTGCTTCAAAGCTATACTGCTTAATAGCTAGACAAAATTTTGCTCAGCAAACCTACTGTTATCAATTCTGGCACCAAAAACATAAAGGACTAAAAAACTTAAATATCTGTAATGCAGACATCCATCAGATCAGCATTGGCATCTAAGATTTTTGAGAAACGGCAGATCGAAAAGGAATGAGTCAACCAGAGTAGTAAGTCATGTTGCTCATTTTTGTTGACATTGTTTTGTTTTGTTTTTAAAACTAAAAAACAGCTCCTGCTTCTTCAACACTGGCTATTTTCTCATGCCTAATTTTACCTTGGTAACTCGTGGACATGAAAACTGACCCTCAAGTTACTAAGTCAATTACTGGTTATGACACTGACCAGAATGTACCGAGCAATGTGCCTGGCATACAGTAGGTGTTCAACACATTTTATAAATGAGCAAATAACCAAACGACTAGGAAATAAACCCTAATTTAGCCCTGTCCATTCTATTTTCAGAATATGGAATAAAGACTTGATAACTTTATGTATCAAAACTATAACATTCTACATACTAAAACCTCCTAGCATTTAATCTAGTATTCCAGAGCAAAACAATCCATCAACCTATAACTGCCAAGTCAGGAGCCATGCACGCCAACATTCATTTTTTGTTTGTTTCATAAACAATGCTTCCTGGGGAAGCTACATGAGTTCTCCTGCTGACTAGTTCTACCATCATTCATAAAAGCCTAGACTTCCGCTCACTGCACATTTCTTCCCATCACAATGGAACAATACAGCAGGTATGGCCTGGAGTCATACTGTATGCAAATGTATGCAAGTACATGCATGATCAAAAAATAGTAACCTCACATAACATTTAAGTTGGTTCTTGAGGAATTCTGGAATTTATGAATGATAAAGAGCTACTACGCTACCAAGATCCTTTCTCCTAGTATGCTAATAAGGTATTTGGCTTCTAAATCCTGGCAGAAATCAGCAAATTCACATTAATTAGGAAAGTATCAATTTACATCATAAATATTTAATTAGCTATCATAAGTTAGATCCCCAATTAATAGATAGCCAATATCTCTTAATATGTAAGGGATGGAAATGTAAGTAGTTATTGCTATTAACAAGCAACAATCGAACATTTCTACAATTTGGTAAGTGACAGTTGCTGAAGTGCAGCAGAGGAATTTGGATTCAAATGGAAGAACTACCTAAATATGGAATCTTTTATAAAAGCAGCTCACAACTAGCCATAGGCAGGTCTTTGAAGTTGGGAAGCAAGAAAAATAGGGCATGAAGAAATTAAGTGTATGAACCCAAGTCATAAAGTAGACCAAGAACAGGGAACACAAAAAGGTAAAACATACTTGACAAGTAATAAAATTAGAAAATATATGTGGAAAATATAAAGCACCATACAAACACATAATGCCACCTATTAAATTCAGCAATTTAAATACACTTAAAATGTTCTCCTTTCTCTCCTTAAGATAAAATTTTGCCTAGCCAAAGTCAACAGTCTCCAGTCTCAAACAACACATATACATGTGTGATACACTTCTGTAATGAATCCATTTCTGAAAATGAGCCTTATGTCAAGTCACCATACAGGCAATAAGGTAAACAGCAATTAGCTTTTGTCCTCCATCCTCCCCTTTCCTCTAACTTAAAAAAGTAACCCAGGACGCCTGGGGGGCTCAGTCAGTTGAGTTTCTGACTTCAGCTCAGGTCATGATCTCACACTTCACGGGTTCAAGCCCCGTGCCGGGCTCTGTGCTGACGGCTCAGAGCCCAGAGCCTGCTTCAGATTCTGTGTCTCCCTCTCTCTCTGCCCCGACCCCGCTCATGCTCTCTCTCTCTCTCTCTCAAAAATAGACATTAAAAAAATATATTTAAAAAATTTAAAAAGTTTTAAAAAGAAGTAACCCATCACAGAGCTCAGGAATTAAGAAAATGAGGTACAAAAGGAAGCTCATAGTCCTGTATACCTGCTTTTGAGACAAGGACCCATGTGAAACAGCTTGAGGTGACTAGGGTGGAGAGGTAATCAATAGAGACCAAGGAGCATTAAAATATCTTGATTTTTCAAGGGACTCATTCATTCAATAAACATTAAGTAGTAGGGAAAGTTAGGTAATGAAAAGAAAGGGAAAGGAATAAGAAGGTGAACACAGTGAACTACTTTTCTATTTATAACTTACTTTAAATTTGGGTCTGATGCAGTATTAAAAAACGATTTAGGTTTTGATTTTAGGTTATATTTTAGGTTATGAGGTAAGTCTGTTTTAACTCATAAAAGAAGTTGTACATGATCCCTATAAAACTGTAGGTCAAATAGCATAGGTTAGAGGTTCATCATCAAATGAGAGAATGCAGGGGTGTCTGGGTGGCTCAGTCGGCTAAGCGTCCAACTCTTGATTTCGGCTCAGGTCGTAATTTCACGGGTTCTTGGTATGGAGCCCTGAGTCAGGCTCCACGCTGACAGTGCAAAGCCTGCTTGCAATTCTCTCTCTCCCTGGCTCTCTGCCCCTCCACCGTTCATGTGCCCACGCTCTCTTGCTTTCTCTCAAAATATATAAATAGTTTGTAAACAAGAGAATGCATATCAAGAGGACAACACAGTGCTGACCGAGCACATAGAAAATGCTCAAAACTTGTTAGCAATTATTATCACATAAGATTAATACAATCTCCTCCTATTTTACTTTGTAAACATTTTATTTATGCATGTAAGCTGTGCCTTTTCAAAAAATTTAGATTTGGTAAAAAAGAAAAACATGCACTGACCATGGTCAGAAGTCCTAAGACCTAAGTTCTAATTTGGGTATTAATTGGTTGAGTGACCCAAAACAATAAAATTCTCTCAGTCTCAGATTCCTTACTTTGAATTAGTAAAGAGTACAAATAGACTAAGAGGAGGAGACATTCCCTAAAGAATTGATTTGTAGCAATTAAGAAATCATTTATGCAACATGACTTTTCAGCAATTCCTTTATATTACACATTTATAATTTTTGCTATAATTTCTGATTTCTGGTAGCTCTGTTTTATAGAATTCTCCTTCACAGCCACGTAGCCTCTTCTCAAACAGAAAAAAGAGAGCCATAGCTATAATCACCAAGTTATTAAATAATGTCAAAGAAAAAAACCAGAGATGCTAAACCTAGTGAAGTCTACCAGACTTTGTACAATCTTAGACCTAGAAAAACTGGACAAGATTTTTCCTGTTAGTTTTGCTTAGAAATCACAATTTTAGGAAAATATCATCTGATCTATTCATGTAACATAAATATTACTTGCAGAGCCCAACTCAGGGCTTGACCTTACAACCCTAAAATCAAGACCTGAGCTAAAATCAACCAACTGAGCCACTGAGGCACCCCTCAAGTAATATTTTTTAAAGGAGAGTGGACACAGATAAAAAACAATGTGTATCAACTTTATAAGGAATAGCCTTTATTATCTCCACTGTTGCCTGAGGTCTAGCCAGAAGTAAAGCCTTTAACAGCCTGACTGGCAGAGGTCCAAGCCTGATTATTAATGACACTGAGTTCTCTTCTAGTCTTCCTTCTTGTTCCTTTAGTTGACCATGATGACTGACATGACAATAACTACTCTGACATGACATTAGGTTTCCAAAATGGGGTTCTCCTTTTACAGTTTTACTATTAAGGGCTGGGAGGGAGGGAAAATGGCAGTGAAAAACAATCTCGTATCTCTCTATATAGTTTTCATTTGGAAAAATGGGCACATTCTGGTCTTAACACTGCCACAGAGACCTTGGATTCTAGTAGGGAGATGTGATATGCTTAGCTGACCCTCTCTACCACTGCTGCTCTGGTCCAAGTTTCCAACACCCCTCACCTAGGCTCCTGCAATAATAGCCTCTGAACTGTTTCTTCTGCTCTTTTCCCCATAGTCCAACATATATTACCCTTTGCTCAAAACCCTCCAATGGCATCCTAACATACTTCTAATAAAATCTAGAATCCTTACCATGGACAAGCATGTATGCATGCTTGGTACTATCTGTAAGCAGACTAATAAAAGATAAAAAGATTGAACTAACATTTGAGTTGCCACTCACTCAAGAGACGGAACTTGCCATTTGAGTCCAACCAAATAAACTGCCTGTGAAAACTAAAGTATCAATACTTCACAGAGAAATAAAACAAAATCCAGTCTTCACAATGTAATATTCACAATGTACAGAGTTTAATACAAAACTGTGCGATGTACCAACAACCAGAAAAACATGACCTTCAAGAAAAAAGAAAAATCAATGAAAGCAAAACCCCAAATGTTGGAATCAGCAAAGGTGTTAAAGTAGCTATTATAACTATGCTCAATAAAATGTACTCAGAATGGAAAAAAAAAGGGAGGAAATCTCATCAGGAAAATGGAAACTATTACTTTAAAAACATGGATATTCTGGAACTGGAAAATATAATACTTGCAATTTAAAATTGACTGGATGACCTTAAGTGTAGAGATGACACAAAAGTTTGTGAACATGATGATAAATCAAGAGAAATTATCAAAATTGCAAACAGAAAAAAAGATTAAAAAAATGAATAGAGACACTAAGAACTGTGGGATGGAATCAAAATGTCTAATATTCACAGGGCATCTGGGTGGCTCAGTCGATTAAACATCTGACTCTTGATTTCAGTTCAGGTTATCATCTCATAATTCATGAGATCAAGCCCCACATCGGACTCTGCACCGACAGTGCAAAGCCTGCTTGGGATTCATTCATTCTCTCTCTCTCTCAATCTCTCTCTCTCTCTCCCTCCCTCCTTCCCTCTCTCCCTCTCTCTCTCTGCCTCTCCCCAGCATGCGTATGCATGCTCTCTCACTCTCTCAAAATAAATATTTTTAAATGTCTAATATACATATAATGAAGCCCCCAAAGGAGAGGAGGAAAAGAATGGGGCAGAAAAATATACCTGAATAGATAATGACATAAAAATTTTCCAATATATGAAGAAAAAATAAATTGACAGATTTAAGAAGCTTAGTGAACCCCAGTCAGAACACAAATAGAAGAAAACCATGCCAAGGCATATCATACTCAAAGCACTGAAAACTAAATATAAAGTCTTGAAAGCAATCAAAGAACATGCTCCATATAGGAAAACAAAAATTTGAAGACCACCGACATACCATCAGAAACAAGGGAGACCTGAAAACAGTGGAACATCTTTAAGATGCATGGTTGGCGCATTGGTCCCCAACCCAGTAGGGAGTTTTTCTCAAAGGACTAGCTTTCAAATCCTTTGACATAATACTTATTCCCCACACAGGGCACCTGGATGGCTGGGTCCATTGAGTGTCAGACTTGATTTTGGCTCAGGTCATGTTCTCACAGTTCCTGAGACTGAGCCCTATATCGGGCTCTGCACTCAGTGTGGAGCCTGCTTGAGATTCTCTCTCTCTCCCTCTGCCATTCTCTTCCACTTGCACTCCCTCTCTCTCTCTAAAATTAAAAAAAAAAATTAATACTACTCTCCACTTCCATTAGACATTCTTAGTTATTAAGCTTCCAGAGCTAATGAACCTGATTCAACTGTTTACAAAACAGGCAAGAGACAGAGCAGTCACCCACCACCACCACCTCTGTTCAGCAGCCCCGCCCCATTCTGACGAGTCAGCTACTTCAACTAGTGGCACTTGCCCCATCTCTCTGGGTGGAGTCTAGTCACCTTGCCCAGGCCCTTTCCCATTTGAACTGAAGAGAATTAAATCTTTTGGGGCGAGAGTGTCAAAGGATGGTGGTAAAGATCACATTTGCTTTAAGCCGGATCCAATGTAGTTTCCCCTTTGTCATCTAAATAATAGACAAGTATGAGGAATTTGACAAATCCCAGAAGGCACCCCTAAGACAATCCCTCTCTACTCAAAAACCTAGTGCTCAATACATTTCATAGCCCACAAATATTTACCATTTATGCCTAATGCTTAGGTGAGAACCTGAGCACAAGGGAAGCACAAATTGCCCCTCAATTTCTGAAATGATACGTGTGGGTTCCTAGATTAATTCAAATATGCTGATTTGAAATCATTTTCCCTTAAGGATTGGAATCTGACAGATTGCCTGGGAACCACCCTACTGCTAATTTTATAAAGACCCGTTAATTATAACATAATGAATTGGGTACATCTGCATCCTGGGTAGGAAAACTACTCTGCAACGTCTCATAACGGTGCCATTTCTCCACAGGGGAGAGAGAGAGCTGCCAGTCCCTCCTAGTCTTGATACCTGGTAGTGTTGGCTCTGTGCCCAAGAGGTCAGCAATTCAACCACTGCCCCCCAGAAAACCTGCGTCTCTTAAACAGAAAGAACAGGCAAAATATTTAGAGAATACAGTGAATTCTCCAGCTTAAAAATGTTTCCTCTTTTTCAGAAGAACTAGGAAAAAAACTGGTATCATGAGTATGGGCAAGCTATTCAGAATGGCCCCCCATTTGGAAAATTTCTGGCACTTTCCAACTAGGCATTGTATTATTGCAATGAGCTGCCCAGTAATCAAAGAGGAGTACTTATTTCCCACCAGAGCTAAAAGAGAGGATTAGTTCTGGTAAGTTCTCTAACTAATTTCAGTCATTGTTAACAGGGTGGCATCAGCTTCTCTACAACCCTATCAAATTCAAAGAAAACTCAGGAAAAAAGGAAAACAAAGGCTGCTTTATTTATTCTATTTGAGCAGCATCCACCTTTCACAGAACAAATGCTTTTTTTCTTTTTAATTTCAATGACATTTAAGAAGCTGTAACTGAGAAAGAAAAAAGTGAAATTTATTTGGAAAGAAATCTTATAAAGAAATCTCCCTATTTATAACACTTTTCTTAATATACAAGATAAATTCTGGGATCAAAAGTTTTTAGAACACTACACAGTCTTTGAAGAGCCTCAGAGTATAAATTCAACTAAATAAAAGAAAAGATGAGCAGTGGCGGTAAGCACATAGCAGCAGTAATAAGAAAGACAATTTTAAAGATTTGTACAGGAGAAAGCAAGTAGTAAGAGCTGTTATGCAGAGGATACAAGAAGCCTTTATCAGTGAAGTGAGTTAACCCGTCCACAACATAGACAGATATCCATACTGCCTCCCATCTTCTTGGACATGAAAGGGTAAGTAGGAATCAAAAAATTATTAGGCACCTTTCTAGATTCCTTACTTGTATTATTTTATTTTTCTGTTTAATCCATAAGTCAAAGAAGTTAATTAACTCATCAAAGATCCAAAAGGACTACTTAATCCCAGGTCTATATTAATCCAAAACTCATACTATCCTAACATTATACCATGCTGCTGCTTAGAAAATACTTCACATGAATTAGTTTCTTTATATAAATTTTCAAAACACTGGTCTAGTCCAAACATTCCCCTTCAGACAAGTTCTTCCTAAAAACTACACTAATTTTCTTAAGCAAGCCTTTGGCAATGGATGACCCACCAGAACTTTTGCCTATCTTTGCTACCTTTTTCTGGAAAGTCTATGCCACGGGGTAAGTAGTTGGAACTTTGTTTGCTTATGACTTGCTCTAAGGCCTCATGTTTAAGATAAATGGGTAATCTGCTAAGGCCAAATTTATGTCAGAAGGTGGATAAACAAAGTACTCAGAACTAAAGCCCTATTCTACATAACAGATTATTATTTTTCCTGTAAAATACAGCATCCAAGTCACAACAGATAAAGTAAAGAATCTGAGAAAGAACCTGTAAGAGACCATAGAAAGGTGCACGATCTCCAACTCCCAAATATTTCAAACCCCCAACTCTAATCCTTCAAAAGACTTCTATAATATCCTGATAAAGAAATGGGTCTTCCTGCTAAAATGGGAAGGTGATTAAAAATGCAGCTTCTGGAATCAGACACTAAAGCTCAGATTGTCCTTTATTAATCATGACCTTGGGCAGAACAGTTAATCTCTCAAAGCCTTAGTTTCCACAGATATAAAGTGAACAGACCATAATAATGTAAGTTCTATAAATCCTAAATTCTATAAGCCCTGAAATCACAGGTGCTTACTAATAGCTCTGTCATCATCGTTCTCATCAACATGTTTGTTATGACACAGAAAACATCAATGGGGTAACTGAAGGGCTTTTGTAAACCTTCATGAGGCCAGTATGGATTTCAGTTTTGGAGAGTCTTAAGAGATTTAGAGGAAGTGAGTAGCAGAAATGGAACTGGCAAGGCCTGAAAGGACTGAAAAAGAAGCAAGCAGAAATTCCATGGGGAAAGGAAATCTGGGGGGGAAAAAGTGTATCTATAAAGATACACTTTATATTTATTTGGAAAAAGGATTAAGGAGTAAAATGCTATCTCATGCAGTAAAACAAACTGCTTTTTTCTATTACCATAATGGGGACGCCAATGTCGGGCCACAGAAGGTCCTCTGACGGTAGCTTGGGAGAATTCCATACCACCACGACCTTGTTCAGGTAAGGGAGGCCATTCAGTCTCTCTAAAGAGTTCATAAGCACTTCCTCCCTCTCATAAGTCAACATCACCACCGTGAACTGCTCTCGTGGAACGTTGCCTCCAAGTGCCGCCTGAAACTCCTTGCCAGAACCCCCAGCTCCACCACCAATAGGCCGAAATCCAGTCCCTGAGCCCAAGAATTTGGCCTCTGAGGGCAACACAGGGTCAAAGGGTGTGTGGGGGAACAGATGGAAAGGCCCTGGAGCAGAGTTCCAGCTGCGGTAAAAATCAGTGACAGTCAAAGTAAAGTTGCGGAGGTATTTGGGTGAGGCATAAGGCGGCTCCGTTTCCACTGGCCCCAGGTCCAGATCCCCATTGTCGGCCATGTTAGGGTCCGTTCCAGCCGCCTTGCCTGAACGATGGGGGATCTCAGCTGCCGCCTCTTCCCGGATGGGAGCAGCTGGGATCTGTATGCGAGTCCTAATCATAGCCAGCACGGTATTAAAAATACTGTCAGCGGTTGAGAAGTACGTCTCCCAGAGAAAGCGGCCTTGCCGCCTCATAGCCAGTAGATCACTATCTGAGAGGCTTCGTAACAGAAAATGAACCTCGGTAACACGTGGCTTGGGCACCACCAGGGCTGCCTCATTCCACTGCAGCATGTCCTGGTAGGGAAGCTGGACTTGCTCCCCCAGCACAACTGGGACAGCACCAACTTCCAGGGCTTCAAAGAGCCGTGTTGCACACCCAGATGAAATAACCAAGTGAGGGTCCCCAGGAGTGATAATGAGGGCAAAGGTGGAAAGCTTCAGTAATTCTAAGCGGTCCTCACGCTCCCCACACAGTGCCCACTCAGTAGGCAGACTGGGTTTAGGCTGGTTTTTGCAGGTAAATTCTACCAGGACCTGATCTAGCTTGCTGTCCTGTACAGCCTTTAAGGTGGCAATGATACGATCATCATAGTCGGCTGGAGGGTCACCCTCCATTTCTTCTTCAAAGGAGCGGGCCTCCTGAAGGCTGGATCTCAGTGATTCAATCTTCTCACCCTGGAAGGTGAAAAGATATTTCCGCTTAACTGGCACCTGTGGTGGGATTTCCATGAAGTTGGGCTCTGACATGGCATGGACTAGTGGTGACACTACCAAGTCAAATCCAGGTCTGTACTGGGCAGCATAGAAAGTAGACTGGGCCACCATGGCCCGGCCTGTACTGACATTATATAGTAAATTCTGTGTATCTGACTTCCGCGACAGATTGATGATGACATGGTTGTGTCCATCTGTCCGCCAATGTGGTAGAGAATAGAGCTGCTTCTCAAGTTCAGCAGGCCGAAGCACTACTGGCTCCTGTATTTCTCCCACTAATATCACATAAAGGCAGGCAATGTCTGCATTTTCTGTAACATAAACGCTGGCTCGTGCTGTAGCCTGAAAAGCCTGCTTGACCAAAGGATCCAGGTAGCTGCCAAAGGCAAACTGGTCACTGTCATATACATAGACTGGAAAACCAGAGGTGAGAGGACAGCGAGAATAATCGAAACAATTGTGCAGCCGGCATCCCCGTATGACCTTTGGGGGAGGAAGACCGGCATCGTCCTTCTCTGGAAGCAATCGGATAGGCAAAGAAAGTTTGGGCTGATTTTGAGCCATCAGCTCTTTGTAAGAATGCTCAGTCTGGCTAATGACATTCTTGAGCTGAAGCAAGTCCTGCTTGGCATTCTCAATGCTCTTCTTACAGGCTTCAATCTTCAGATTCAGCTTGGCAATTTCACTGTTCAGCTCTTGCCGCTTGGCTTCCAGCTGCAAGAGCTCTTCGCTTACAGACTCACGAATCCGGCAAAGATCCAGCACATGCTTTACCTCACATAGTTCATTACCAGCCCTTGGGCCAAAAATCCGCTTGCCTGCCTCATCAGCCTCATCCAGAGTGGTGAGATAATAGTGAGCAATAAGGGGGAAGAAAACCAGAATGATGAAGAGCGTGAAACTGAGCCACGTGAGTCGGATCCGGTTGGACCACCGTAACATACAGGTTTGACCTCCATTCCCCACTCCCCCATTCCGCAACATGGTATAGCCCGTCATGAGTTCCTGTGTGGCTCTTGCCCCCTCTAATCACGTTGGGTCACTCGCCATAACCATGAGTTTCTATTAGACGAACTCAATCTCTTTTCACTCAGACCTTTCTGTTAAGAGTTAGTGTGCTCCCTGTACAAGGCACCAAATAAAATGGAAATTTCATTTTCCTCAGCTGTAATTGAAATGGTCTCTGACCTTATTCCAGCAGATTTTAAGTTCTGGTTGCTGACCAAAGAACATGTCCTTAATCTTTACTGAATGGTAAAAGGTACCACATTGTTGATGAGATGAAAAGGAGAAGGTCCCTGATGATGAAACCCAGGAAAAATACCCTGGAATCAGACAGACTTTTTCAACTGCCATAGCTCTTGTTCCTTGGTTTTGCTGAGCAACAAATATGCATAGTTACTATTCACAGTTATAAAGTAGCTGGTTAGAACAGAAATGAATGTCAGCCTCTTATCGATGTCCTTGCCAACAATGAGGCCTGAAAAAAAAAGAGAACCATGTAAGTCTTGAAAAGATTATGTGCGACAACCCCACCCTTCCCCAGTTTCTAGAAAATGCTTAAATCTGAAAAGGTAAAATAATAGTTGGAACACTGATGTGTGTCTCACAGAACATTTTAAGTTCGGTTCAGGTTGTCTTAGTATGGATATTTTACGGTATGGCTAATAAGAAATGGGTAAGCATCCAAAAACAACTTCAGTTTTTATATACACATAGACACACCCCGTCCTCCAATTTAACAAGATACAGGGCAGAATTAGAGCTCTATAAAATGAAGATCAACAACATTTAACAGAGGGCAAAGATGTATGCGACAATTTGTTATTCTAAATGGAAAGAAACACCATCCTGTCCAGCCTTGATAGTCATGTTCATTCCTAACATGAGCCTCCTTTTGAACCACTTAAAAAAAAAAAGACTCTGAAAAGCTCAAGGCTTTACAGTCAGAGCTGAAATTAATGGAAGAGAACTCTTTTGATCTTTACCCAGTAGTAGGTGCATTAATCCAGAGACAAAATGTATTTCCTAGTTTGCTTCTCATTTATCTTATGCTAGCAGACATCAAGTGTTCCTCTTTAAAATATAAATAGTAACTTGGTCTTTCAGAAAGACTACTATACTTAGAAATGAGGGGCATTATTTCTTCTCCTTTGGAGACAGATTTGCTTTCAAACCTTATACCTCAGTTTCCTAATCTCCCCAAATGGAGATAAGTGTACTGAGACAGAAACAATATATTGTGTTGCTATGACAAGAAAGGACAGAGAATGTGAGAGTACTTTCAGCTAATAAATCCTGAAACAACATTCTCACTCCTGTTCATTTACCAACTTTACTATCGCAGGCTACAAAAGGCTCTTCACTTGCTTTCATCTTGAACTCAACATATCTAGAACTGAATTCATAATATTCTGCGCCAAAGAATATTCCCAATTCCTTTCATTTATTTCCTCCAGAAAGTATTTACCATACTCTTAACATGTCTAAAACATGCTCAGTATAACTACAGGAGAAGCGAGAATGCAAAATAATCTTCAACCTTGTAGAACCTCCTTTAACCTAAGAGATAAAATATAAACAAACAGCAAGGACACTACTACAGGGTAGTATAAGTAGCACATCACAGGTGCTCAATCTTCTCTCTAGCTTCTACGCTTGTTAGAGGTGTAAAATTATTAAAGTTGGGATAGAATCACCTCTCCTTTAAGTAAAAAAAAGTTGCCAATGTTAGTAAAAGGCTTGAGTAAGCAGAATAAGAGAATAATGACAACAAAAAACAAAAACTATTGATCACAAAAAAGCTTAAACTTGGAGGATCAAAAGTTGGATAATTAACAGCTAACCAAATATCCCAGAAAATGTAAGTCAATATTTCTAAAGCATTATCCTTTTAAATCAAATGTTAAAAATTTCTCTTCCTGTTTTCAAAAGAATATTCTCTACACCTTACAAATAAATTATAACAAAGAAAGAATTAAGTGGAAGAAAAAAAGGAATGCATAATCAAGGAAATTCAGTTGATTCATTCCCTCCTTACCATATGTTTCTGGATCCTTCTTTTCTCTAACTCATGCAGCATTTTACTTCAGTATATAATTTCTTAAAATAGTGAGCTCCGGGTCCAGGGCTTGCTCTCCTGATAGAAAATAGAAAAGTGACATGCTATTAGAAAAATACTCAATACTAAAGGCATTATTAAAGAATGTATTTACTGAAGGGGAAGAAGCTGGGGGAGTACAAGGACCCCAGGCTCACCTCATCCCATGAACACAACTAGATAACCACCAAATCGTCCTCAATACCCCAGAAATAAACCTAAAGGCTGGAAGAACAAACTCTACAACTAAAGGTAGAGAAGGCAGGAAGGGTGGACACATGGTTTGTGAGAGAAATGGATCCTGGCCACTGTGGTGGGTGGGGAGCCACAGAAGGGCAAGAGAGACCAGGACACAGGGAACACAAATTCCCATAGCAATTGGGTCGGAAAGCGAGAGGGGCTGAATGTCATGAATTCTTAAAATTGGTGGGGCTTAAAGCCTGGAGTTTTAACAGTAGGTGGGGGGGGGGGGGGGGGCTAGGGGGTGGTGGGAGGGTACAGACTAAGGGAGAGGCCAAAGGGCATTGGGACTATTCCTAGAGAGAGGGCAGGGCACAGTCAGTGGACTTTCAGTAGAAACATCAATCTGAAGAGCACCTGGAGCACACAGTGGGGAGGTTACCTGCTCATCCTAGAGCCTGGGTAGTATTTGCAGAGAGACCTCTCTGGGAACAATGGAACTGACCTGCACCATTTCTCTCCCCTGCACCTCAGCATAAGCACAGAGTCACCTGCAGGAACCAGCACACTGCTGACACTCCCTACCTAACTTGCTTACACCAAGCCCCCAACCCCTCAAGCTCAGGTGGAACTGCCCTCAATCCCAGCTCAGCAGGACCCCTACCCCAGCAGACTGGCATAACCCCCTGCCCACACCACATCTTCCAACCTGGGAGTTTTGCAGGGCCTTGGTTCTACCACTATTGGTTCAGGCAATAGTGGTAACAGGTCTCATTTCATAAGCAGACCAGAGCACATCTAGTTAGAACTCACCACATTTTTAGGCCAGAGATGAAACACTGCTCACAACAGACAAAGAAAGCCTCTGCAGACAACTGGCCTGAAGGATAAAGTGACCAGAACACAATAGCAGAGCACATGCAGCACACACTGAAGACACTCTCTGAAGTGCTAGGCCCTGGGGAACACGGGACACTACACTGCAGGGCACTACTAGATCTCTTCTTCATAAGGCCATTACCTTCAAGAACAGGAGACATACCTGACTTTCCTAACATAGAGAAACAGGACCAGAGAATTAGAAAAAATAAGAAGACAGAGGTATTTGTCCCAAATGAAAGAAGAGGAGAAAGCCACAGCCAGAGATATAAGTGAAACAGATATAAGTAACATGCCTGACAGAGAATCTAAAGTAATGATCCTAAAGATACTAGCTGGACTTGAGAAAAGAGTGGAAAGCATCACTGAGACCATTAACACAGAGATAAGGAATAACATAGCAGAGATAAAGGGCTCAATAAATGAAATTAAAAACACACTTGATGGAATGAACAGCAGGTTGGAAGAACCAGAGGAACAAATTAATGACATAGAAGACAGAGTAATAGAAAGTAATCAAGATGAACAAAAGAGAGAAAAGAAAACTACACAAAACAAGAACAGACTTAAGGAATTCAGTGACTCCATCAAACATAATACCATTAGTATTACAGTAGTCCCAAAAGAAGAAGAGAGAGAAAGGGGGCAAAAAATTTATTTGAAGAAATAACAGCTTAAAACTTCCCTAATATAGGGAAGGAAACAGATATCCAGATCCAATAAGTACAGAGAACCCCCAACAAAATCAACAGAAGGCAATCCACACCAAGAGATATTGTAATTAGAATAGCAAAAGGTAGTGATAAAGAAAACACGTTTAAAGAAACAAAAGAAGGCAGTTACATACAAAGGAAACCACATAAGCCTATCAGTGGATTTTCAGCAGAAACTCTGAAAGCCAAAAGGGAGTGGCATGATATATTCAGAGTGCCAAATGGGAGAAATCTACAGACAAGAATACGCTATCCAGCAAAGCTATCATTCAAAATAGAGGAAAGATAAAGTTTCCCAGACAAACAAAAAAATAAAGGAGTCTGTGACCATTAAACCAGCCCTGCAAGAAATATTAAAGAGGACTCCAAGTAGAAAGGAAATATCAAAAGTGATAGTATGAAAGTAGGAAACAAAGAGAAAAAAAAATGAATATTTCTGTAAAAAAACAGTTAAGGAACTCACAAAGTAAAAGGATATATAACACCATATACCTAAAATGTATGGAGGAGAAGTAAAGAATGAGTTCAAACTTAAACAACCATCAACTTAATATACACTGTTATATGCAAATGTTATATATAAATCTAATGGTAACCACAACTAAAAACTACTAATAGATATGCAAATAATAAAGAAAAAGGAATCTAAATATATCACTAAAGAAAACTTGTAAACCATGAGAGGGAAAGAGAAGAACAAATCAGAGAAAAACTTCAAAAATAACTGCAGAACAAGGAATAAAATGGCAATAAATACCTATCTATCAATAATTACCTTGAATGCAAATGGACTAAATGTTTCAGTCACAAGACATAGGTGACAGAATGAATTAAAAAAAAAGACTCACCTATATGCTGCTTACATGAGATGCATTTTAGACCTAGACACGTGCAGACTGAAAGTGAAGGAATGGAAAAATATTTATCATGCAAATGGATGTCAAAAGAAAGCCATAGTATTCATATCAGACAAAACAGATTTTAAAACAAAGACTGTTAACAAGAGACAAAGAAGGTCACTACATAATAATAAAGGAGACAATCCAACAGGATGATATAACATTATAAATATTTATGCACCCAACATGAAAGCACCCAAATACATAAAACATTTTATAACAAACATGAAGGAACTAGTCAATAGTAATACAATAATAGTAGGGGACTTTACTTATTTATCTATCTAGTTATCTTTTTTTATTTATTTTTTTAACATTTATTCATTTTTTGAGAGAGAGACAGAACATGAGTAGGGGAGGGGCAGAGAGAGAGGGAGACACAGAATCTTAAGCAGACTCCAGGTTCTGAGCCATCAGCACAAAGCCCAACACAGGGCTTGAACTCATGAACCATGAGATCATGACCTGGGCGATGTTGGACACTTAACCAGCTGAGCCACCCAGGTGCCCCTCTATTTATTTATTTTTAAAGCAAGCTCTGTGCCCAATGTGGGGCTTGAACTCACAACCCTGAGACCAAGGGTCACATGCTTTACCAAATGAGACAGCCAGGTGCCCCAATAATAATAGGGGACTTAACCTGACACTTATATCAGTTGACAGATCATCCAATCAGAAAATCAACAAGGACAAAATGGCTTTGAATGACACAGTGGATCAGGTGGATTTAATAGCTATATTAGAACATTCCATCCTAAAACAGTAGCATACATATTCTTTCAAAGTGCACATGGAACATTCTCCAAAACAGACCACATATTTGGCCACAAAACAGATCTCAACAAATTCGAAAAGATCGAAGTCATACCATGCATCTTTTCTGACCACAACAGTATGAAACTAGAAATCAAACACACACACACATTAAAAAAAAAAAAAAAAAAAAAAAAAAAAAAATCTGGAAAGAACACAAATACATGGAGGGTAAATAACATGCTACTAAGCAATGAATGGGTCAACCAAGAGTGCAAAGAAGAAATCAAAAAGTACATGGAAACAAATGAAAATGAAAACAGAAGGGTCCCAAACCTTTGGGATGCAGCAAAAGCAGTTCTGAGAGAGAAGTTTACAGCAATGCAGGTAACAACCTAACCTTAGATCTAAAAGAGCTAGAAAAAGAACAAACAAAACCCCCAAACAACAGGAGACAATAAAGATTTGAGCAGAAATAAATGATAGAGAAACAAAAAAACAGTAGAAGAGATAAATAAACCAGCAGCTGGTTCTTTGAAAAGATCAACAAAATTCATAAACCTCTAGCCAGACTTATCAAAAAACAGAGAGGACTCAAATAAAATTAGAAATGGAAAGAGGAGAAATAACAACCAACACTACAGAAATACAAATAATTTCAAGAGAATATTATGAAAACCTAATGCCAACAAATTAGACAACCTAGAAGAAAGGGATAAAATCCTAGAAACAAATAACCTACCAAAACTGAGATAGGAATAGAAAATTTGAATAGACCTATTAGCAGCAAGGAGACTGAATCAGTAATCTAAAAAAAAACCTCAAAGAATGAAAAGTCCAGGACCAGACAGCTTCATAGGCAAATTCTACCAAACACTTAAAGAAGAGTTAATACCCTTTATTCTCAAACTATTCCAAAAAGTAGAAGAGGAAGGAAAACTTCCAAATTAATTGTATGAGGCCAGCATTACCCTGATACCAAAACCAGATAAAGACACCACAAAAAAAAGAGAACTACAGGCCAATATCTTTGATGAATATTGATGCAAAAATCTGCAATAAAATACTAGTAAATAGAATCCAACAATACATTAAAAAAATCATTCACCATGATCAAGTGGGATTTATTCCAGTATACAAGGGTGGCTTAGTCTCTGCAAATCAATGTTATACATCACATAAATAAGAAAAAAGATAAAAACCATATGATCATCCCAATAGACACAGAAAAAATATTTGACAAAGTACAATATCTATTAATGATAAAAGTTCAACAAAGTAGGTTTAGAGGGAGCATACCTCACCATAATAAAGGCCATATATGAAAAAACTACAGTGAATATCATATTCAATGGGGAAAAACTGAGAGCTTTTCCCCTAAGGTCAAGAACAACACAAGGATGTGCACTCTCACCATTTTTATTCAACAGAGTACTGGAAATCCTAGCCAGAGCAATCAGACAACATAAAGAAATAAAAGGCATCCAAATTGGTAAGGAAGAAGTAAAACTCACTATTTTCAGATGACACGATACAGAAAACCCTAAAAATTCTACAAGAACCAATAAATGAATTCAGTAAAGTCACAAGATACAAAATCAAGGTACAGAAATCTGTTGCATTTCTATACACCAATAATAAAGCAACAAAAAGAGAAATTAAGAAAACAATCTCATTTCCAACTGCACCAAAATTAGTAAATTATCTAGGAATAAACCTAACCAAAGAAGTGAAAGACTTGTACTCTGAAAACTATAAAACACTGATGAAAGAAACTGAAAATGACACAAAGAAATGGAAAGATATTCCCTGCTCATAGAGAAGAATATTATTAAAATGTCTATACTACCCAAAGCAATCCACACATTTAATGTAATTTCTATCAAAATACCAATACCATTTTTCACAAAGCTAGAACAAACAATCCTAAAATTTATATGGAAACACAAAAGACCCAGAATCGCCAAAGCAACTTTGAAAAAGAAAAACAAAGCTGGAGGTATCACAATTCCAGACTTCAAGTTACATTACAAAGCTGTAGTAATCAAAACAGTATGGTACTCACACAAAAACAGACACCTAGATTAATGGAACAGAATAGAAAACCCAGAAATGAACCCACAACTACACGGTCAACTAATCTTCAAGAAAGCAGGAAAGAATATCTAATGGGAAAAGTCTCTTCAACAAATGGTGTTGGGAAAACTGGATAGCTATATGCAAAATATGAAACTGGAGGGGTGTCTGTGTGGCTCAGTCAGTTAAGCATCTGACTTTGGCTCAGGTCATGATCTCACGGTTCGTGAGTTTAAGTCCCGCATCAGTCTCTGTGCTGACACCTCAGAACCTGGAGCCTGCTTCAGATTCTGTGTCTCCTTCCCTGCCCATTCAGACTCTGTCTCTCTCTCAAAAATAAAGTTTAAAAAAATTGTTTTTAAATGAAACTGGATCACTTTCTTATACCAAACATAAAAATAAACTCAAAATGGATTAATGAATGACCTAAATGTGAGACCTGAAACAATAAAAATCCTAGAAGAGAGCACAGGCAATAAGGTCTCTGTCATCGGCTGTTGCAACATTTTTCTAGATACTTCTCCTGAGGCAAGGGAAATAAAAGCAAAAATAAACTATTGGGACTACATCAAAATAAAAATCTTCTGCATAGTAAATGAAGCAATCAACAAAACTAAAAGGTAACAGACAATCCAATTTAAAAATGAAAATAAATGAACAGTTTTCCAAAGAAGACATACAGACGGCCAACAGACACATGAAAAGATAGATGCTCAATATCAATCACCACAGAATTTAACATTCAAACAGAGACACCCTTTTAAGTGAAAAGGGATGCTATCAATAATTATACTGGAACAAGAGGCATAAATTAACACTCTTGAAGACAAATCATCCAGATATATAGTTACCTATTTGTGTGCTCTAAGAAGAGGGAATAAACCAAAACAATGAAATGTTAAAAAAAAAAAAAAAAAAAGTTCCTACCTTTTAGAAGTATATACTGAGATTTTTACAGAGAAAACAATGTATCTGGAATTCGCTTAAAAGTAAACAGGATGAATGAGGGTGGTGAAGAGTGTTTAGAAGTATAGATGAAACAAGATTAGCCGTGAACTAACTGCTGTTGACACTGAATGATGGGGATACATGGGGATTTATTACACTATAGTTTGCATTTACATGTTTGTAATTTTTTACATTTAGAACTCTCAAATATATTACACAGAGTCTAAACAAAATGTTTTTTTAAATGTCATCTGGAGACTGGCTACACTTAATCTAATACTGCTAGTGCTACCAACTTATATGAACACAGGTAGGAAAAAAAACAAAAGTTCTAATGGGAACCAATAATTCAATAATGATTCAAAAGAATTTCTTCCAATTAAGTTCCATCTCTTTTATTGGAATAAAGCAAAACTGTCATCAATGTCCAGGAGCATAAACATTCTTTCCTAAACAGCTAATTAAATTATTGCAAGCACAAAAGAAAAAGAAAACCCCCAGTCTCCTCTGTCATTCTCTGGAAAATGGCAATGAAGTTATTAGGATCTAGAAATAAATGTCAATGAAACACTGATAAGAAGCAATCTCCAGAATTGTTTTTTTTTTAATCCAACTACAATATAACCTGCCTTATTCTTTACCATCTGCCCCAGCAGTGAATGCCTAACTTGTCAGCCTGCTTTAAAATTTTCTTAAATCTTTTTTTTTTTTTTGAGAGAGAGAGAGAGAGAGAGAGAGCGAGAGCGAGAGAGAGAGAAAGCATAAGCGGGAGAGGAACAGAGAGAGGGAGAGAGAGGGAGACACAGAATCCGAAGCAGGTTCCAGGGTCTGAGCTGTCAGCACAGAGCCTGACACAGGGCTCGAACTCACCAACCGTGAGATCATGATCTGAGCAGAAGTTGGACACTTAACCAACTGAGCCACACAGGCACCCCTTAGCCTGCTTTTACAATGCATTCTACACACAGCAACCAGAATCATCATTTTAAAAACATGAATTAGAATTTTTGTTAATGTTCATTTATTTTTGAGAGAGAGAGCGCAAGCAGGGAAGGGGCAGAGAAAGAGGAAGACATAGAATCCGAAGCAGGCTCCACCTAGGCTCCAAGCTGTCTGCACAGAGCCCGATGTGGGGCTCGAACCCAGGAACTGTGAGATCATGACCTGAAGTGAAGTTGGACATTTAACTGACTGAACCAGCCAGGTACTCCAGAACATGAATTAGAATATTGGTGGTTCAAGAGGGCAGTGTAGGAAGACCTTGAATTCACCTCCTACCAAGGACACACTGAATCTATTCCTACATATAAAGCAATTCCTCCTGAAGAAGAATCGAGGGCTGACTGAACAGCTTCTACACAACAAACAATGGAGGGAACACACAGAAAGGGGTAGGAAACAGAGACACTGTAATGACAGGAACCCCACCCACAAAACATCAAGCTGCAGTAGGGAGGAATGTTACTGAGGGGCCTGTGCACTGACTCATGTACCCCAGGTCACAGTGAGAAAACAGTGATTTAAAGGGCAACTACACAAGTGAGGGAAATTCATTTACTAACTCCTGAGCATACACTATACAGGAGGGAAACTGCTCGAGCTCTGTGGAGTCAGAGGCACCAGTGAGCCCTTCCACCTTGATAGTTTGAACAAGAGCAAGGTCCAGGTGCTCTAGCTGACCTGCTAGGGCCTCCCCAGCACATCCCAGACTCTCAACCCACACTAGCTCCAGCCGTTCCACCAAGGCAGCTCCTGTGTAACACGCTGCATGCATCCTTTGGCCCATGCTCACTCCAACTGGCCTTATAAGAAATGTTAAGGAGTCTTTAAGTGGAAAAGAAAAGGCCATTACTAGAAATAGGAAAATCAATCATAACTACAATAAATAGTTAAGGGATACAAAAAAAAAAATGGATGTAAAACATGAAGTCAAAAACATAAAATGGTGGGGGTGGGAGAGTACAAATGTAGTGCTTTTAGAATGCATTTGAACTTAAGTGACTAACAACTATGTATATAGGTCAATACATATGAACTTCACGGTAACCACAAACCAAAACCTACAAAAGATACACAAAAAATAAAGACAAAGGAACCCAAACATAACATTAAAGAAAACCATCAAACCACAAGAAAAGACACTAAGAAAAGAAGAAAGGAACAGAAAAGGGCCACAAAAACAACCATAAAACAATTAACAAAATGGCAATAAGTACATATGTATCAATAATTACTTTAAATGTAAAGAGACTTAACGCTCCAATCAAAAGATAAAGTGTGAAAGGAAAAAAAAAGGCCCAATATGCTGCCTGTAAGAGACTCACTTCAGATCTAAAGACACACAAAAGCTCAGAGTAAAAAGATAGAAAAAGGCATTCCATGCCATGCAAACGAAAATGAAAAGAAAGCTGGAGTAGCAGTATTTGTATCAGACAAAACAGATTTTAAAACAAACATTGTAAAAAAACACAAAGAAGGACACTACATAATGATAAAAGGGTCAATACAAAATGAGGACATAACATGCATAAGTATTTATACATCTAACATAGGGGCACCTAAATATTAAAAACAAGTATTGGGGCGCCTGGGTGGCGCAGTCGGTTAAGCGTCTGACTTCAGCCAGGTCACGATCTCGCGGTCCGTGAGTTCGAGCCCCGTGTCAGGCTCTGGGCTGATGGCTCAGAGCCTGGAGCCTGTTTCCAATTCTGTGTCTCCCTCTCTCTCTGCCCCTCCCCCGTTCATGCTCTGTCTCTCTCTGTCCCAAAAATAAACGTAGAAAAAAAAATTTTTTTAAATATTAAAAACAAGTATTAATGGACATAAAGGGAGAAACTGAAAATAATACAATAATAATAGGGAACATCAAACTCCCAATTACATTAATGCATAGATCCCCTAGACAGAAAATCAACAAGTAAACAAACATTGGCCTTAAACAACACATTGTACAGAAAGACTCAATAGATACATATACAAAACATTTTATCACAAACTGCAGGATACACTTTTTTTTCACGTACACTTGGAACACTCTCCCAGATAGATCACATTAGGCCACAAAACGAGTCTCAATAAATTCAAGAAGACTGAAATCGTATCAAGCATTTTTTCCAACTACTAACAGTATGAAACTAGAATTTAATTACAATAAAACTAGAAATTCCAAAACACAAACATGTGGACACTAAATAATATGCTACTAAAAAATAAAACCAATGGATCTATGAAGAAATCAAAGAGAACATTTTAAAAATACCTTAACACAAATTAAAATAGAAACCCAACTTTCCAAAATCTATGGGACAAGCAAAATCAGTTCTAAAAGGAAGTTCACAGCAATGCAAGCCTCTCTCAAAACACAAACAGACAAAATCCCAAATTATAAATAATCTAAAAGAATTAAAAAAAGAAAAACAATGCCCAAAGTCAGTAAAAAGTAAAGAAATAATAAAGATCAGAGCAGAAATAAATGAAACAAAGATAAAGAACAGAAAAGATCAATAAAAAAAAGATTAATTAAAAGCTGGTTCTTTGAAAAGATAAACAAAATCAATAAACCTCTAGCCAGATTCAAGAAAAAAAGCACCCAAATAAATAAAATCAGAAATGAAAGAGAAGTTACAACTCACACCACAGAAATACAAAAGGATCATAAAAGACTTACAATTATACACCAACAAATTGGAAAGCATAGAAAAATAAATCAATTCCTAGAAACATAACCTTCCAACACTGAATAACAAAGAAACAAAATCTGAATAGACCAATTATAAGTAATGAAATTGGGTCAGTAATTTTAAAACTCCCCAAAAAACAAAAGTCCAGAACTGGATGGCTTTACACATGAATTCTACCACATAATAAATATCTAGTACTGATCCTTCTCAAATTATTCCAAAAAACTTAAAGAAATAAGGAATGCTTCCAAACTCATTTTATGATGCCAGCATTACCCTGACACCAAAACCCAGAAAAAGACACCACAAAAAGGAAGTAAATAACAGGATGATATCCTTGATAAATCCAGATGCACAAACTTTCAACAAAATATTAGCAAACTGAATTCAACAACACGTTAAAAAGGTTCACATACCATAATCACATGGGGTTTATTCCAGGAATGCAAAGATGGTTCAACATTCACAAATCAATCAACACAATACACCACATTAAATAAGCAAAGGATAAAATGCACATGGTCATTTCAATAGATGCAGAAAAAGCATTTGACAAATGCTACATCCATTTATGATATAAAAAAAAAAAACTCTCAACAAAATGGGCATAGAAGGAATGTACCTCAATGTAATAAAGGCCACATTTAACAAACCCATAGCTAGCATCACACTCAGTGGTGAAAAGCTGAGAGTTTTTTCTCTAAGATCAATAATAAAACAAGGATGCCCATTCTTGCCACACATTCAACATAGCATTGGAAGTCCTAGCCACAGCAATTAGGCAAGGAAAAGAAATAGAAGGCATTCAAATGGAAAAAGAAGTAAAACACTATTTGCATATGATAAGATACCATATATATACATACACACACACACACACACACACACACACACACACACACACAACCCTAAAGGCTCAACCAGCAAACCACTAAATGAATTCAGTTAAGCAGCAGGATACAAAATTAGCATACAAAAATCAGCATTTCTATACACTAATAACAAGCGATTGTAAAGAGACATTAAAAAAATAATCCCATTTACAATTGCATAAGAAAACATAAAATGCCATTTTTAATCTTGCCTCTGCTCTCTGCTGATGTGCTGCACTGGGGGTTCTGGAATGGTAAGTAGTTCAGGATACACAGCCTCTTGGGCAACCAGGCCAGGGGTGAGTCTGAGGGTCCCATGACCTGAACGTATGGAGGGCAGCAGCCTGGCCCAGACCACATTGTCCAGGAGACCTCAAGAGGTCCCCAAGAGGCTCCCAGTCTGTGTTCCCATGCCAGGATATGGGGAGGTTGGTTTGAGTACATTTTAGTTTACTTGTCATCAGCTGTATGCCAGGCAGAGATTTCTCTCATGCAAAAGAGACAGACCTCACTGTATAACTGTCATGTATGCCTGCCCTATCACAGTGTGAAATCACATCACCATTTAAGGTGCCATTTAAGGTTTAGATCTTGATAACTGTTTCAAGTTGTAAAACTCTGCAAAAATCAAATGAATATCATTAACTTTGCAGGTGAAAGATGGATGCTTGAAACAGAGACTGCTGCTAACCGAATCTTTTCTAGGAGCGCAAAGGTGACGTAAGGATGTCCTCAGTAAAAAAAAAAAAAGAAAAGAAAAAAAGAAAAAAGAAAACTTGACCTTCACAAAAGTTTCTTGGATCATTTAACATTTCCAGGAGTCTGAGGGGTACTGAAACTATTGCTTTTGGACAGTCCATAAATATACATTTAAAACAGTGGGACTATGAATAAATATTTCAATAAGCTTCTTGGAAAAAAAGAAGGAATAAAATATATAGGAATAAATTTCACCAAGGAGGTAAAAGACCTGTACTCTGAAAACTATAGGACATTGATAGAAGACACTAAAGGCAACATAAATAGATATTCTGTGCTCATGAATTGGAAGAATTAATACTGTTAATGTTAATTTTTGAGAGAGAGAGAGACAGAGAGACAGAATGCAAGCAGGGGTTGGGGCAAAGACAAAAGGAGACACAGAATTGGAAGCATGCTCCAGGCTCTGAGCTGTCAGCACAGAGCCCAACAACACGTGGCTCAAACCCACGAACTGCAAGATCACGAACAGAGCTGAAGTCGGACGCTTAACTGACCAAACCACTCAGGTGCCCCGGAAGAATTAATACTGTTAAAATGTCCATACTACTCAAAGCAATCCATAGATTGGATGCAATCCCCATCAAAATACCAGCGGCATTCTTCACAGTAATAGAACAAACAATCCTAAAATTTGTATAAAACCACAAAAGACCTCAAATAGCTAAAGCAATATTGAGAAAGAACAAAGCTGGAGGTATTATGTTTCCTGATTTCAAACTATACCACAAAGATATGATGATACTGGCATAAAAACACACACATAGATCAATGCAATAGAAAGCCCAGAAAGAAACCCACACATATGTGGTCAATTTACACGAGAAGCGCCAAGAATATACAATGGGGAAAGGATACTATCTTCAATAAATGGTGTTGGAAAAACTGGACAGCTATGTACAAAAGAATGAAACTGGACTTTTATCTTACACAAAAATATCATACACAAAAATAAATTCAAAATGGATGAGACTTGAATGTAAGATCTAAAAAAACTCCTAGAAGGAAATATAGGCAGTAATCTATTTGACATCAGTCTTAGCAATATTTTTTGGATCAGTCTCCTCAGACAAGGACAACAAAAACTAAAACAATTGAGATTATATCCAACCAAAAAGCTTTTGCAGAGCAATTCAGGAAACCATCAACAAAATGAAAAGGCAACTACAAAATGGGAGAAGATATCTGCAAATCATACATCTGATAAGAGATTAATACCAAATTATATAAAGAACTTACACAATATCAAAAAACCAAACTGATTAAAAACTGGGCAAAGGACTTGAATAAACATTTTTCCAAAGAAGATACACACACACCCAAAAAGCACATGAAAAGATGCTCAACATCATTAATCATCAGGGAAATGGAAATCAAAACCACAATGAGATATCACCTCACACCTATTAAACTGGTATTATCAAAAAAGATGAAAAATTACAAGTGTTGGTGAGGATGTAGAGAAAAGAAAATGTGGTGAGAATGTAAATTGGTGCAGTCAAAATGGACAACAGTACGGAAGTTCCTCAAAAAAATTCAAAAACAAAACTACGAGACCATCCAAATTGCACTTCTGTGTATTTATCCAAAGAAAACAAAAACACAAAAATGAACTACTGGGACCTAATCAAGATAAAAAGCTTCTGCACAGCAAAGGAAACAATCAGCAAAATTAAAAGGCAACCAACAGAATGAGAGAAGATATGTGCAAATGACACACCAGATAAAGAGTCAGTATCCAAAAATCTATAAAGAACTTATCAAACTCAACACCCAAAAACAAATAATCCAGTGAAGAAATGGGAAAAAGACATGAATAGACACTTCTCCAAAGAAGACAAACAGATGGCTAACAGACACATGAAAAAATGCTCAACATCCCTCATCATCAGGGAAATACAAATCAAAACCACACCAAGATACCACCTCACACCTGTCAGAAGGGCTAAAATTAACAACTTAGGCAACAACAGATGTTGGTGAGGATGCGGAGAAAGAGGATCTCTTTTGCACTGCTGGTGGGAATGCAAACTGCTGCAGCCACTCTGGAAAACAGTATGGAGGTTCCTCAAAAAGTTAAAAATAGAATTACCCTATGACCCACGAATTGCACTACTAGGCATTTATCCAAAGGATACAGATATCCTCTTTCCAAGGGGCACATGTACCCCAATGTTTATAGCAGCACTATCAACAATAGCCAAAGAATGGAAAGAGCCCAAATGTCCATCGACAGATGAATGGATAAAGAAGATGTGGTATATATATGCAATGAAGTATTACTCAGCAATCAAAAAGAATGAAATCTTGCCATTTGCAACTATGTAGATGGAACTAGAGGGTATTATGCTAAGCGAAATAAGTCAGAGAAAGACAAATATCATATGATTTCACTCATATGAGGACTCTAAGATACAAAACAGATGAACATAAGGGAAAGGAAGTAAAAATAATATAAAAACAAAGAGGGGGACAAAATATAAGAGACTCTTAAATACAGAGAACAAACTGAGGGTTGCTGGAGGGGTTGTGGGAGGGGGGATGGGCTAAATGGGTAAGGTGCATTAAGGAAGACACTTATTGGGATGAGCACTAGGTGTTATACATAGGGGATGAATCACTGGAATCTACTCCTGAAATCATTATTGCACTATATGCTAACTGAGATGTAACTTAAAAAATAAATTAATTAATTGAAATTAAAAAACAAAAACAAAAACAGCAATTTGAAGAGATATATGCACCCCCACATTCACTGTAGCATTTTCACAATAGCCAAGATTACGAAAGCAACCTAAGTGTCCATCAATAGATGAATGGATAAAGATGTGGTGTGTGTATACACACACACACACACACACACACACACACACACACACAGTAGAATATCACTTAACCATAAAGAATGAAATGTTGCCATCAAAGACAACATGTATGGACGTAGAGGGTATAATGCTAAGTGAAATAAGGCACACACAGAAAGACAAATACTGTATGATTTCACATATATCTAAAAAACAAAACAATCAAAACAAAAGAGAAACAGACTCATAGATACAGGACACAAACTGTTAATTACCAGAGGGGGACTGAATGGGTGTTGGGGGTGGGCAAAATAGGTGAAGGGGATTAAGAGGTACAAATTTCTAGTTATAAAATAAATAAGTCATGGGGATATAATGTACAGCATAAGGAATATAATCAATAATATTGTAGTAACTTTGTATGGTGACAGACAGTAACCAGACTTACCATGGGGATAAAATATCAAGTCACTATGATGTACCCCTAAAACTAACAGAATATTTTATGTCTATTACATATTAGTTAAAAAAACAAACAGGAATTAAACCATGTCTTTCCCGTCCTTAAAAATTTTCAGTGGCTTCCCACTCTACTGCCAGGCCCTTTGTAACTACATCCTGACCACCTATCTAATCTCATTTGCCATCATTGTTCCACTTGCTCCCTCAACTTTAGCTAAACTAGCCTCCTTTCAATTCCTTAACTACACCAAGCTCTTTACTGCCTCAGAACTCTTATATCTGCCATCTGTTTAGTCTCAAATGCTCTTCCCCAGGGTTTCTCTGGCTGACTCTCATCCTTCAGTTCTTAACTTCCTTGCTGTTCCCATTGAAGGTAGTCATTCTTACCTCCTGACACTTTATGGCACTGACCTATTTATTTCCTTCATATCTTTTCATTTATTTACTTATTATTTATCTTCCCCACCAAGACCTTGAGGACAGGAATCTCATTTGCTTGGATCACTGCTATATCACCAGTACCCAGCACAGTGTATTTATAAGTCCTCTATAAACATCAGTTAAATAAATGAATTATATCACTGATCACTTTCTCATTCTACATTCTACTTAATTTCTCATGAAACCATACTTCCTGGTGTTCTACCGAATTCCCCAATTTACTCACCCTTTTTGCTTTGTTGGCAAAACAAACCAGTATTCTACCTATTTCATATGGAAAATGCTGCCCGCCATGGTTTTCAACTTAACTTAGTAATGAATCCAGCCACTTAAATGGCTTCAACCCCCAGAGCTAATACTCCAACCTTAGCCTTTCTGCTTTGCACTACTTGACCAATATTTCCAACTCCCTGAAGGATACCTCTCCTAGGATATATATCACCATCATGATTCCAAATACCTCATCTTTCCAATAACTTTCAGTGCTGCCCATGATATTACATTCTACCAGTCTTTCCAACTAAAAACAATGTGATATACAGGAAAGCGAACAGACTTCAGGGCTCACAAGACTGGGATCAAATCCCAGCTTTACAAGCTATTAGATGGTCACTTAACCATTCTGAGGCACAGTTTTTTCATCAGCAAAAAGATAACAGTCATGCTTAGGACTGTTATGAGAATTAGAAATAGCAAATAAAAAAACCTTGCATGATATCTAGCATATTGTAGTCTTAGAGTTATTTTTTAATTCCTCCAACAATGTCCACATCTGACCTCCTGCCAAACTATACTCATTCTTATAATAATCACAGTAATAATATTTATAACAGCAATAATAATTTACAATAATGTTTGCATTTATCCCTTTTATTCTGCCTTCACTCTAGTACTGGACCGTAACAAACCATAATGCCTAATCTCACATTCTCCATCAATTTATCCTGTTTTACTCTAAGTCAGTATTTATTTCATCTAATAGTGCTTCAGTTTGAATAATTTCAATTGACTTGTCTTTGAGTTCACCAAACCATATCTAGTCTATCATTAATTTCATCCAATAAATTCTTAATTTTAGGTATTACATTTTTCAGTTCTAGAATGTCCATTAGGCCCTTTTTCCTCTACTGTGTGGTAAAAAAGTATAAAAGACATAAAATGTGCCATCTCAATCACTTTTAAGTGTACCACTCAGCAGTAATAATTACATTCACAATGTTGTGCAACCATCATCACTATGTATCTCCAAAACTTTTTCATGACCCCAAACAGAAATTCTTGTAACCATTAAGTAGTAACTCTGTTTCTCCTCTAAGCCACTAGTAACCTCTAATTAACTTTGTCTCTATTAGTTTGTCTATTCTAGATATTCATATAAGTATAATCACACAATGTTTGTCCTTATGTGCCTGGCTTATTTCACTTAGCATAATTATGTTTCAAGGTTTGTCTATGTTGTAGCATGTCTCAGAACTTCATTCCTTTTTATGGCTGAACAAAATTCCATTGTATGCGTATACCACCATTTTGTTTATCCATTCATCTGTTGATGGTCACTTAGGCTGTGTCCACCTTTCCACAAACTGAGGTCTTAGTTAATATTTGTTTAGCTGAACTTTCTCCATTCTTCTTCTAGCAAACTTTCCATATTCGTGTGTTTCAGGTACCTCTTACAAACATTTGAGAACAAGACTTCATTTTTTAAATAAAACTCCAATATAACAATCTTTGTCTTTAAACTAGTGTTTGATCCACTTACACTGTGATACATTAAGATTTACTTATAACACTCTTAATCTGTGTTATTTATGTTTTTCTATGCTCCTCACCCCTTTCTTATCTTCTTTTATCAAGGTTTTTGTTCTTTTTTAACCCCTCTACCAGTCTATAAGTTAATACTCATCTTTAAGAGGTTAACTCTTAAAATGTAACATACATTCTTTTTTCTTAAGATTTTATTATTTTGTAAGTTATCTCTGCACCCAATGTGGGGCTCAAACTTACAACCCTGAGATCAAGAGTCACATATTCTACTGACTTAGCTAGCCAGACTCCCCATATCATGCATTCCTAAGTCAAAAGTTTAACAGTATCTCTAATATTTCCTCCCTCTTCTCAATTAACAAAAGATCTTTGGGGCTCCTGGGTGGCTTGGTCGGTTAAGCATCCAACTTTGGCTCAGGTCATGATCTCACAGTTGATGAGTTTGAGCCCCACGTCAGGCTCTGTGCTGACATCTCAGAACCTAGAGCCTGTTTTCTCTCTCTGCCCCTGCCTCACTCATTCTCATTCTCATTCTCATTCTCTCTCTCTCTCTCTCTCTCTCTCTCTCTCTCTCTCTCAAAAATAAAACATTAGGGGCGCCTGGGTGGCTCAGTCGGTTAAGCATCCGACTTCGGCTCAGGTCATGATCTCACGGTCTGTGGGTTCAAGCCCCGCGTCGGGCTCTGTGCTGACAGCTCAGAGCCTGGAGCCTGCTTCAGATTCTGTGTCTCCCTCTCTCTCTGACCCTCCCCTGTTCATGCTCTGTCTCTGTCTCAAAAATAAATAAAACATTAAAAAAAATTAAAAAAATAAAATAAAACATTAAAGAATTTAAAAAATAAATAAAAGATCTTCACCTATACTGACCTACCTCTTGACTTTCATGTCATTATTGACTGATATTTTAGCTCCACCTTGTTTTTATGCTGAATATTAGCCCTTATCATTACTAATAGGATTCATGCTTGTTTCGATTCACCCACATAGTTACCAATTTCCTTACTCAGAATTCCATTCCTTTTTGCATTTCATTCCCACCCTATGGTTTTCTTTTTCCTTAAGTAGTTCCCTCAGTGAGAGACTACTGGTGATAAACTATTTTTATGTGGAAATAATACTTTATTTTACCCTAAATCAAAATGATGATCTAGCTAGATAGACAATTCTAGGTTCACAATTCTTTTCCACCAAGAGTGAAGAATCCTCTGGATTCCATCACTGCTGCTGCTGAGAAGTGAAACGTCAGTCTAACGGTTGTACTTTATGGATAATCAGACTTTTCATCCTGGTCATTAAGATCTTCTCAGCAGTGCCTGGGTAGCTCAGTCGGTTAAGCATCTGACTTCAGCTCAGGTAATGATCTCACGGTTCACGAGTTCAAGCCCCACGTTGGGCTCTGTGCTGACAGCTCACAGCCTGGAGCCTACTTGGGATTCTGCGTCTCCCTCTCTTTCTGCCCTTCTCCTACTGACACTCTGTCTCTTTCTCTCTCAAAAATAAATAAACAATAAAAAAAATTTGTAATAAAATATCTTTTCACTTGTGGGGTTCTGCAGGTGTCTACATGTACAATTGGGGTAGTGGGGGAAGGGGCACTCAGCATTCATTAAACATTGATTCTTAAGATTCATGTCTTTCATTAATCTAAAAAATTCTTAGCCATCATCTCTTTGAATATTGCCTATCCCTCATTCTCTCCTTCTTGAACATCTATTAGATGACTAGATACATGTCAGAATTTCTCATTCCATTCTCCATGTCTTTAAACCTCTCTTTTATATTTTCTTTGTCCTTTGTGCTACCTTCTGGAGATTTCCTCAGATCTATCCAGTTTAGGGACAGGAAATTTTTTCAGTAAAGAGCCAGAAAGTAAACATATTAGGGTTTGGGAGCCACATACAGTCTACATAAATAGAATGTTTTCTTTAGTCTTTTTTTTTTTTTAAACAATCCTTTAAAAGCATAAAAACTATTCTTACCAGGGCACCTGCGTAGCTCAGTCAGTTAAGCATTTGACCAGCTCAGGTCATGATCTCATAGTTTGTGGGTTCAAGCCTCACATTGGGCTCTGAGCTCAGAGCCTGGAGCCTGCTCCAGATTGTTTGTTTGCGCGTGTGTGTGTGTGTGTGTGTGTGTGTGTGTGTGTGTGAGAGAGAGAGAGAGAGAGAGAGAGAGAGAGAGTGTGTCTCTGGCCCTCCCGTGTTTGTGTTCACTCTTCTCTCTCTCAAAAATAAATAAATATTAAAAAAAAAAATTCTTGCCATGCAGGCTATACAAAAACAAGCCACAACTCAGATTCACCCAATAAGCCATGGTTTGCCAAATTCTGATCTAGCTCATTAATTCTCTCTTCTGTTTCTAAGCTGCTGTTTATCCTACCCACTGGGTTTAAATTTTACATTTTCAGAAATTCGACTAGTTTCTTTTTTAAGTGGCCTCATGTTTATGATAGCACCTATTCTTTATCATATTTTCTATTCCTTCCCTACATGTGTTTAATTTGTTCTATCTGCTAATTCTTGCTTTTAGAGGAATAATGGACTTTTTCTTCACGTGCTTTATAATTCTATATTAAGTTCATTTTTGGTAGTGTTTTATTTCTGGGAATTACATGTGTTCTGGGTTGAGGATATGCCCCTCTAGAACAGTTTCTGTTTTCCAAATACCTCTGTCATATCATCAGCCTTAAACCATTTTTTTAATGTCAATTCTCAATCTGGAGATTCTCCCAGACCCCACATGTACTGTAAATTCAAACATAATACCGACATGAAGGGGAAAGTCATGGTCTTGAGTTCTCAGCACTCCCCTCCCCAACAAATCCAGGATCCAGACTAACAGAGACATCTGTGTATGCTCACAGGCACATTTTTTCTAGTCTATCTACTCCTTAAGTGAATGTTCAGCCCTTTGAATATACTCTTATCTGCTGTCTCAATTCTAACACGCACAGGCCTAAGGGTTTTTCTCTGGTCTCTATGGAAACTAAAATGCAAGTTACTAAGACTAGCAAACACTCTAAGGGAATATAACATCAAATTGCACACCACATGCTTTTTCAATCCTCATCCTTGCCTGCTCCTACCACACTTTTTTATTTTAATGAGGATTGTTACCTTTTTTTCTGGAGAGTACAATATGCATTTTGTGGCAGCAGAGGCGTTATATTTATCTGGTCTGCTATTTTGTCAAAACCAGAGACCTCTTCCAGTCTTTTCTCTATGCATGAATAAATATGCATACAAAAACATATTAAACATGTATATTCTTTTTGTAATTTGATTTTTTCCCTGACATCAAGAACAGTCTAATGTCCCACATCATTAGACATTTTACTACATGATCATTAATAGCGGAAACCTCTATAACAAGGTTTGCTCTACCTATCCACCTTATTTAAACTATTCCACATACATTCAAATCATGACTCTTTTGAGCGCTCCCGTAATGTAAAGAATGAGTCAGCTCAAGTTGTGGCTCTTTCTCCAATCTTCTCCATCTCTCCTCCCCAACAGACACACTAACAGACACTTGCATTGGCATTCTTTCTCTTTTCCACTTACCCATTTATTCTTTGGAGACATTTTTTTTAATGTTTATTTATTTTGAGAGAAAGTGAGAAAAAGCCAGTGGGAGAGGGGTAGAGGACAGAGAGAAAGAGTGAGCAAGTGAGAGAGTGAGAGAGAGAACACCCGTAGCAGGCTCCACATTATCAGCACAAAGTGGGGCCATTTTAAAGACTGACTTCTTTCATAAATCTTTCTCCACCTACACTTGATTTCTCAAGTCTCTAAACACCCACTTTCAGAGGATTCAGAACTTAATCAACTGTTCATTAGATTTATTTAATTTATTTCTTGCCAGCTAGATTAAAACTCCTTCTAGAAAGAAACTACTTTTCTCACCACTTTTGAAATCCCCCCACAGAACACTACAAAGTTCTGGGTATCTAATCATTGCTCAATGAATAATGATACCAGTTGAAAGTCTTAATTTACATTTTCATTCTACATCAAGTTTAAGATTTAGAGACTAGGTAGTCTGGATTCAAGGAAAATAAAATATTGTAAAATAAAAAGAGAACTTCACAGCTAGGAGGAAGCTTGAAGCCCACCTGGACTTGCAGCCATACCATCTGTCTCAGGACTCCACAAAGCTTTGATAATTTAGGAATGTTATATAATTTCCTCCTTAAAGTGATGTTGAAAATCCCCAGGGCGCCTGGGTGACTTAGTCAGTTAAGCATCTGACTTTGGCTTAGGTCATGATCACATGATTCATGAGTTCGAGCTCCATGTCAAGCTCTGTGCTGATAGCTCAGAGCCTGGAGCCTGCTTCAGATTCTGTGTCTCCCTCTCTCTCTGCCCCTCCCATGCTCGTGCTCTGTCTCTCTCTTTCTCTCTCTCAAAAATAAACATTAAAAAAAAAAGAAAGAAAATCCCTACCTACTTCCAGGGTTCAATAACATATTATACACAAAAAATATTCATGGGGCTCAGCTAAAGCAGTGCTCAAAAGAAAATGTATTCATGGAGTGCCCACATTAGAAAAGAGGTAAAGTCTTACACATTTCAGAAAAGAGGTAAAGTCTTAAGTCAATAACCTAGGCTCCTACTTCAAAAACCTAGAAAAATGGGCTCCTGGGTGTCTCAGTCAGGTAAAGCATCTAACTCTTGGTTTCAGCCCAGGTCATGATCTCACAGTTTCTTGAGTTCGAGCCCCACATCGGGCTCCATGCTGACAGTGCAGAGCCTGCTTGGGGTTCTCTCTCCCTCTGTCTGGCCCTCGCCGACTTGTGCTGTCTCTGTCTCTCTCAAAATAAACAAACAAACTTAGGGAAAAAAAAGAACCTAGAAAAAGAACAAAATAAACACAAAGTAAACAGGAAGGAAAGAGCAGACCAATAAAAAAACAGAAAAACAAAAACAAAATATCAATTTAAAAACCAAGTTTGTCAAGAGTTTTGAAAAACCTGCAAGACTGACAAAAAAACAAAAGTTGCAAATTCCAATGTCAAGAATGAAACAGGATCACTACAATCCCTGCAGGCATCAAAAAGATAGTAAGGGAAGACTGAAATAACATATTATACACAAAAAATATTTGTGGGACTCAGCTAACGCAGTGCATCTACACATGTAAATTTGACAGCTTAGATGAAATAACATTTGAAATAATTAATTCTATAAATAAGTCAACTTTGTAATTTTAACCCCTCCCCACAGAGAAATCTCCAGCCCATGATATAATCTCTACCACAGGGAATACTTCTCAGTTTATTTCATAAAGCTAGCATTACCCTGATACCAAAACCAGACAAAAACCACCAAAAAAGAAAGCTACAAATATCTCTCATGAATACAAGGATGAAAAAACTTAACATTAGTGAACAGAATTCAGTAATATATACAAAAGACTTATGTTGCATTTAAGTATGGAAGTATTATTTTCATATAATCTTATCCAGAAGCATGAAAATCCATCCATTTATTCACATCTTCTTTTATTTCTCCCATCAAAATGTTTTGTCATTTTTCTCACACACACCTCTTATCTCGTACTAAGTTAATTTGTATTTTATACTTTTTTAGTCATCTGCTCTCTTGGTTCTCCATGCCAACAGCTCTTTCTCTGACTCCTTTCACCACTTTTAAAGACAATGGTTCTTCACCAGTTCGTCCTTTGTCCTCTTTTAGTATTCACTTACGAGAGCTCACCAATTAGCTTCAATTAGCCCCCTCAACCAGATGACTCTAAATTTCCCTAACCTTGACCTCCTCCTGATATCTCCCTTTCCATGGTCAGCAACACAGACATCCACACCTTAATGTTCCAATGGTAATAAGGGTACATCTATGATTATAAGGAAGTTACAGTAGTTAAGTTTCTTCTTGTAGCAAAGAGAAAGAAAAAATTCTAAATACTTGTACACGGTGATTTACCATTCAGATCATGGCTGGCTGATGCCCTAACTTTCTAATCTTCCTCTAATCAAAACATTTTGCTGATTAAAATACAAAGCAGAATTCTTCATCCACTATCCACTTGCTTGAGGGCTTGAAACAAGTTCCATTCCTGTTAAGTAGAAATATGAAAAACTCAATTCAAAAGTCCAAGAGGTTTACAGTTCCAATTCAGAATTTTGCATGCACTTGTATTCCCCCCTCATCTTCCTCATATCAATGCTCTCTGTTATCACCTTTTCTTTGCAGCAGTCTTCTCTTGTAACATTCCTTTTCACAACTGGCAAACTCTTATTATCAGCAGGAATGTTACCTGTGATCAGGAGTTGGCTTTCAAGGGTCTGATGATACAACAACCATCCTACTGAATGGACTTTTCTTCTTTTAAAACTAAAATACTCTGGGGGCTCCTGAGTGGCTTGGTCAGTTAAGCATCCGACTCTTGATTTAGGCTCAGGTCATGATCTCACGGTTTGTGGATTTGAGCCCCTCATCAGGCTCTGCACTGACAAGGCAGGGCCTGCTTGGAATTTCTCTCTTTCTTTCTCCTTCTCTCTCCAACCCTCCCCAGCTCGTGCACTCTCTCTCTCTCTCTCAAAATAAATAAAAATTTTTAAAAAATAAAATATTTGGGGGTTGCCTGGATGGCTAAGTCGTTTAAACACCCAACTCTTGGATTTCCACTCAGGTCATGGTCTCACAGTTGGGAGATCAAGCCCTGTAACAGGCTCCGTGCTGACCATGGAGCCTGCTTAAGAGTCCCTCTCCCTCTTCCCCACCTCCACTTGTGTGTTCACATGCCCTCTCTCAAAAAAAATTTTTTTAGGGGCGTCTGGGTGGCGCAGTCGGTTAAGCGTCCGACTTCAGCCAGGTCACGATCTCGCGGTCCGTGAGTTCGAGCCCCGCGTCAGGCTCTGGGCTGATGGCTCGGAGCCTGGAGCCTGTTTCCGATTCTGTGTCTCCCTCTCTCTCTGCCCCTCCCCCGTTCATGCTCTGTCTCTCTCTGTCCCAAAAATAAATAAACGTTGAAAAAAAATTTTTTTTTAAACCACTAAAATACTTTGATATTTAAACTCTTTATCATGGATGTGGGATGTCTGTTTATTCAGGTCTTCTCTTATGCCTTTTAATAAACTTATATAATTTTCTTCATATCAAAAACAAAAATAACCTAAAGTAAAACACACAGAGGAAGAGAAAAAAATTAGAAGGGAGGAAAGAAGGGAATGGCTGGTTCCATTTGGGCTGCCATCATGTATCACATCTGAAAGGTATGAAGAGTGAATGGGGCAAGAAACAGGAAGAAGCTCAACACTATAAGACATTCCCAAATGAAACTTTCAACTGACTTTAATATTGTCAGTAATTATAATAGCTAACAGTTATTGAATGTTTACTGTTCCTGGTTAAACTGATTATACTTCTAAACATACTTAGTTAATCTACAAAACAATCCTATGAAACAGGTACTACTCTAATTCTCACATGAGGAAACCAAAGAACAGAGGTTAGGTAATTTGCCTAAGACCATCCATACTAAATAAAGCTTAGCTTCAAATCAAACTCTTAGAGTTGCTT
This sequence comes from Felis catus, assembly GCF_018350175.1. NCBI lineage: Eukaryota > Metazoa > Chordata > Mammalia > Carnivora > Felidae > Felis > Felis catus. The sequence continues at coordinate 50,010,539 of NC_058371.1, read as the reverse complement.
TGATTTGAGGGTTCATTTTAGAGTTGCTCACACTATTAATCCCTTAACCATTAATGGTGAATTGCCTGTGACATTAACTCAAGGAACATAGTGCACATGCATACCATGCATAAATTATTTTAAAATTATCCATATTACTATTGCTCCACTGTAACCATGGATAATAATTATAATTAAAACACAGTAATACTACTTCAGAACCAAAAGCTAACACTCTATTCATATTTGAAGTATTTATCTGCTAAACAAAGTAGGACAATAATATGCTCAGCAAAATACCTTTGCTGGTGTAACCTATGACTTACCTGTGTATCTGTGGATGCAGTGCTACCTTTTTTTTTTTTTTAAGTCAAAATTGGCCCATCAAGGAGGCAGCATCTCATTTCAACCCAGGTGCAGGTTCTACAGAACTGTTTGTACATTGCTGCTGTTATTGCCACTAGCCCTTCAAATTAGGTAAACACAGTTCTGTACAGGAAATCATTTCAGTAAGGTTGTTGAAAGCAATATTTCAGAGGTTTTGTTTTGTTTTTAAATACCAGCAACCCAAAAGAACATCATTTCCTGATTTCCTACTAAACATAGGCATGACTAACAGCCTGTTATGGCAAGGTAGTGCCTCGTTCAAAAATCAGGAAGTATTTTAAAAAGTACTAAAACAATTCCCCGATACTAGTACTACTGTTAAGATTCTGACTACTCTTGTCTGTTGTTCAAAACAACATAAGGCACTTTCCAGAGAAGCTAACTGTAAATAAAGCATAATTGGTAAGAACTGCACATAGGCACTTCACAAGATAAAGGAGATAGAGGCCATGGGTGTTTTTTTGCCCCACTATGATTTTTTTTAAGCTTTTATTTAAATTCCAGTTAGTTAACATTCAGTGTAATACTAGTTTCAGGTGTACAACATACTGATTCAACACTTCCATGCAACACCCAGCACCCATCACAGGTGCCTTCTTTAATCCCCATCACCTATTTAACCCCTCCCCCCCCCCCCCCCCCCCCCCCCCCCGTCCCTTCTGGTAAACATCAGTTTGTTCTCTACAGTTAAGAGTCTGTTTCTCAGTGTGCCTTTTTTTCGCCTTTGTTTGCTTTTCTTAAATTCCAATATGAGTGAAATCGTATACAAAGTATTTGTCTTTCTCTGACTTATTTCACTTAACATAATACTCTCTAGCTCCATCCATGTTGCTGCAAATGGCAAGGTTTCGTTCTTCTGATGGCTGAGTAATATTCCACTGTATACATATATATCACCTCTTCTTTATCCATTAATCAGTCGATAGACACTTGGGGCTATTTCTACAATTTGGCTATTGTAGACAATGCTATTTATAAAACACTGGGGAGCATGCAGCCTTTTGAATTGTATTTTCGTATTCTTTGGGTAAATACTTAGTGCAACTGCTAAATTGTAGGGTGATTCTATTTTTCTGAGGAACCGCCACACTGTTTTCCTCAGGGGCTGCACCAGTTTGCATTCCCACCAACAGTGCACGTGGGTTCCCCTTGCTCCTCGCCAACATCAGCTGTTTCCTGTATTGTTAATTTTAACCATTCTGACAGGTGTGAGATGATATCTCATTGTAGTTTTGATCTGCTTTTCCTGATGATGAGTGATGTTGAGTATCTTTTCATGTGTTAGCTATCTGTATGTCTTCTTTGGAAAAAATGTCTATTCATGTCTTCTGCCCATTTCTTAACTGGATTGTTTTTTGAGTGTTGAGTTTGATAAGTTCTTTATAGATTTTGGATACCAACCCTTTATCGGATGTCATTTGCAAATATCTTCATTCTGAAGGTTGCCTTTAATTTTATTGCTGTGGTTTCTTTTGCTGTGCAGAAGCTTTTTATTTTGATGTAGTCCCAATAGTTCATTTTTGCTTTTATTTCCCTTGCCTCAGGAGACATATCTAGGAAAATGCCACTATAGCCAACAAAGGCTGCTGCCTGTGTTCTTCTCTAGGATTTTTACTGTTTCAGATCTCACATTTAAGCCATTAACCCATTTTGAATTTGTTTTTGTGTTTGGTATAAGGAAGTGGTCCAGTTTCACTTTTTGCATGTAGCTAACCAAATGTGTTTGGTGTTTTCCCAACACCATTTATTGAAGAGACTGTCTTTTTCCCACAGATATTCTTTCCTGCTTTGTCGATTAGTTGACCATATAGTTGTGGGTTCATTTCTGGGTTTTCTATTCTGTTTCACTGATCTCTGTGTCTATTTTTGTGCCAATACCATACTGTTTTGATCACTACAGATTTGTAATATAACTTGAGGTCTGGAACTATGATGTCTCCAGCTTTGCTTTTTCAAAGTTACTTTGGCTATGTGGTGTCTTTTCTGGTTCCATACAAATTTTAGGTTTGTTCTAGCTGTGAAAAATGCTGTTGGTATTCTCATAGGGATTGCATTAAATGTGTAGATTGCTTTGGGTAGTATGCACATTTTAACATTTGTTCTTCCAATCCACGAGCATGGAATGTCTTTCCATTTCTTTGTGTCATCTTGAATTTCTTTCATCAGGGTTTTATAGTTTTTCAGAGTACAGGTCTTTTACCTCTTTGGTTAGGTTTATTCCTAGGTATCTTATTGTCTTTGGTGCAACTGTTTTGTTTTCTTAGTTTCTCTTTCTGCTGCTTCGTTATTGGTATATAGAAATGCAACAGATTTCTGTACATTGATTTTGTAGCCTGCAACTTTACTGAATTCATGTATCAGTTCTAGCAGTTTTTTGAGCCATGTGTTTTTCACAATACAACAACCACAGTAGCTTATTTATTGGATAAACTCAACCTGGGTATAAAACAATGGAAATAGAAAGTTGTCACCAATTAAAAGCCAAAGTAAGAAAAATTAACATACTGAGTTGAGACTCAAGATTACAATACAATCACAAACTTAACCACAGTGAAGCCACCTTTATTATAGGGCTGTTAGAGAACAACAAGTATTCTTTGGGCTCAAGAGCAGATTTCTTTTTTTAAATTTTTTTTTCAATGTTTTTATTTATTTTTGGGACAGAGAGAGACAGAGCATGAACGGGGGAGGGGCAGAGAGAGAGGGAGACACAGAATCGGAAACAGGCTCCAGGCTCCGAGCCATCAGCCCAGAGCCTGACGCGGGGCTTGAACTCCCGGACCGCGAGATCGTGACCTGGCTGAAGTCGGACGCTTAACCGACTGCGCCACCCAGGCGCCCCTCAAGAGCAGATTTCTAAGGCCAAAGATGTTCCACAAATATCACTGGCAAACAAATCAAGGTATTAACAAGTAAACAAAAATTATTGATTAACCCAGGTCACCTGTTTAGTCAGCAATAAACCTGAAACCAGAACTCTCAACTCTTAACATAAGTCTTCAATTTGAAAATTATGCCATTTCCTATACGTTTCCCTTCCCACCAGTTTCATAATGTCCCACAAACCAAAAGCATATTGCCTTACCAGTCAGTTTTTAACTAAGGTTACAAATCAGATTCACAACTCACTCAAGAATTTTTTCAAATGATAAACTGCGGCCCTGCCTACATTAACTGAATCAGAACTCCAAAGTGTGGGCCAAGGATCCTGTGGTTTGACAAAACTCCCAGGTGATTTTAACACAGGACACACAACTCTAACTCAAAACCACTGGACTAACAAAGAATTAATGACAACTCCCATTCAGATTGATGACATCTGAATCAATGTAATTAGACACAACTAAGGAAGGCCAACAACAATACACCTTATTCAAGTAAGAATTCTACAGACTACACCTTTGGAAGACATGGAAGGTAGAGGAGGCTTTTCACTTGTTGTAACTATATTTATTTATATTTACAATGTACTCTAGATAACACACTTTACACATATTATCTCATTCCATCCTCATGTTCACCATCTGTGGGTAGGTATTATTTCTTCTTTACTGATAAAGGAGTATGAATCACTGATGTTAGGTAGCTTGTTCAAGGCCATACAGCAAATAAGTGGAGGAGCCCAGATACAAATCCAGGCCGATCTGTTCTATACCATGCTACTCACATGTCTACTATTTGCTTACTTAACACTCATTTTTGTCATCATTCATTTTTACAAAAAGCATGTATTAGTTTTATAAAGAAAAATATTACCTTGCTGCCATCACTTTAAAGTACACCACGCTAGATTTTTCAAAAAATAATGTGACAATTCACTTTTCTGGAAAAACTAAATTCAAATTCCTGTATGACAAACCAAATCTAAAAATAAGTCCCAGATGGATTCAAGAGGTAATTGTAATAAATGAAACCATAAAAAGAACAAAAGGAATACACGTAATATCATCTCAAGGTGAGTACAGCCACTACTACAGGAATTCAAAGAAGAACATTATCTGTAAAAGTTCAACAGATTTGACTACATAAGTCTCAAAAGATTCTATATATTTACTTTTTTAAAAGTTGAGATTCAATGAAAAGACTGGGGAAAATATTTGCAATATGACATTAATAGAAGTAAAGGCAATACAACTTGAGTGGTCAAGGGAAATAAACAGGAAATTACATGCATACCTCATTTTATTTTGCTTCATTTAATTGCACTTCACAATACTGTGTTCTTTATAAGTTCAAAGCCTGTGGCAACCTGAGTCAAGCAAGTTTATCTGCCATTTTTCCAACAGTTGCTTACTTCGTGTCTCTATGTCATATTTTGGTAATTCTCACAATATTTCAATCTTTTTCATCATTATTTTATTTGTTAGGGTGATCTGTAATCAGTGATCTTTGATGTTACTATTGTAATTACTTCGGGGCCCCACCAACCGTGCCCATCTAAAATAGCAAACTTAATAGATAACTGTTGTGTGTGTGTGTTCTGACTGCTCCACCGATGCTATTCCCCTGTATCTCTCCCTCTCCTCAGGTGTCCCTATTCCCTGACACACAACAATATGGAAATGAGGCCAATTAGTAACCAGACAATGGCCTGTAAGTGTTCAAGTTATAGGAAGAGTCACATGTCTCTCACTTTAAATCAAAAGCTGGGAATGATTAAGCTTAGTAAGGAAGGCATGTTGAAAGCCACAAGGCCAAAACCTAGGGCTCTCATGCCAAACAGCCAAGTTGTGAATGCAAAGGAAAAATTCTTGAAGGAAATTAAAAATGTTCACACAAACGGTTAAGAAAGCAAAATAGCCTTGTTGCTAATATGAAGCAAGTGGTGTGGACAAAAGATCAAACCAGCATAACATTCTGTTAAACCAAAGCCTAATCCAGGGCAAGGCCCTAAAGATTTTCAATTCTGTGAAGGCTGAGAGATAAGGAAGCTGCAGAAGAAAAGCCTGAAACTAGCAGAGGTTGGTTCAAGAGGTTTGAGGAAATAAGCCATCTCTGTAACATCAAAGTGCAAGGTAAAGCAGCAAGTGCTGCTGTAGAAGCTGCAGCAAGTTATCCAGATGATCTAAGATAATTAACGAAGGTGGCTAAGCTAAACTAATTTTTAATATAGATGAAACAGCTTTCTATCGAAAGAAGATGCCATCAAGGACTACCATAGCTAGAGAGGAGAAGACAATGCCTGGCTTCAAAGCTTTTTAAAGGACAGACTCTCCTGTTAGGGGCTAATGCAGCTAAGTTGAAGCCAATGCTCATTTATCACTGTGAAAATTCTAGGGTCCTTAATTATGATAAATTTACTCTGCCCGTGCTCTATAAATGGAACAAACCCTGGATGACAGCACATCTGTTTACAAATCTGTTTACTGAATATTCTAAGCCCGTGTTGAGACCTACTGCTCAGAAAAAAAAAGATTTCTTTCAAAATATTATTGCTCACTTACAGCGCACCTGGTCACTCATGACCAACAGTTTGATAGAGATGAACAATAAGATTTATGTTGTTTTCATGCCTGCTAACACAACATCCATTCAGTAGCTCATAGATCAAGGAAGCACTTCAACTTCCAAGTCATATTATTTAAAAAATACATGTTGTGGGGCACCTGTGACAGTCAGTTAAGTGTCTGACTCTTGATCTCGGCTCAGGTCATGATCTCACGGTTTGTGGGTTCGAGCCTCGCATCAGGCTCTGCACTGATGGCACAGAGCCTGCTTGGGATTCTGTCTCCCCTTCTCCCTGCCTTTCCCCCACTTGTGTGTGCTAAGTAAGAAAACTAAAAAAAATAAAAGAAAAAAGAAATATATGTTGTAAGGCTTACAGCTCCCACAGACAGGGATTCTTCTGATGGATCTAGGCAAAGTAAACTAAAAACCTTCTGAAAAGGAATCACCATTCCAGATACCATTAAGAATATTTGTGATTCATGGGAAGAGGTCAAAATATCAACATGAACAGAATTTTGGAGAAATCTGATTGTAACTTTCATGGATGACTTTGAGGGGTTCAGGACTTCAGCAGAGGAAGTAACTGCACATGTGGTGGAAACAGCAAGAGAACAAGAACAAGGAGTGGAACCTGAAAGAGGCTGGGCTCTGGCCCCACGATTCAGGTTCACAGGGTCTGGCTTAAGCCCTGGAATCTACAGATTTAAAAGGTGATTCTTGGGGCGCCTGAGTGGCTCAGTCAGTTGAGCATCTGACTCTTGATTTCAGCTCAGGTCATGATCCCAGGGTCTGTGGGATCGAGTCCCATGTCAGGCTCTGTGCCAGGTGTGGAGCCGGCTTGAGATTCTCTATCCCTCCCTCTCTGTCTCTCAAAAAAAAAAAAAAGAAGTGGAGCCTAACAACTGAAGTTACGACTGACTTGCTGCAATCTCATGATAACGAACAGATGAGCAATTGCTTCTTACAGATGAGCAAAGAAAGTGGTTTCTTGAGATGGAATCTACTCCCAGTGAAGATGCTGGGAAAGCTGTAGAAATGACAACAAAGGGGTTAGAACAACAACGCAGTGGCAGGGTTTGAGGGAACTGACTCCAGTTTCGAAAGAAGTTCTACTGTGTATAAAATGCTATCAAACAGCTTCATATGCTACAGAGAAATTGTTCGTGAGTCAATTGATGGGGCAGACTTCACTGTTGTCTTCTTCAAAGAAACAGCCACAGCCACCCCAACCTCCAACACCACCACCCAGATCGATCAGCAGCCATTAGCATTGAGGCAACACCCTCCACCAGAAGAAAGATCATGACTTGCCAAAAGCTCAGATGACAGCATATTTTGGCAATATTTTTTAATTAAGGTATGTACATTTTTTAGACATAATGTTACTGTGCACTTAATAGACTACACTGCAGCATAAACATAACTTTTATATGCACAGAGGAAAAAAAAATCATTTGGCATGCTTTATTGTGTTACTTACTTTACTGCAGTGGTCTGCCATGTGTCTGAGGTATGCCAGTATATAAGAAGGGCCCAAATGATAAACAGTTTTAGATGATTGATTACCCTGACAATCATAGAAACTGACATATAATCAAGATACAGGGACATTTTCCACATGTGTATCAGCAAAGAATTGTAAAATTTTAATATACGGTGCTAGCCTGGATTAAGGGTAACATCCCCACACTCTGCCGCTGGAAGTGAAAATTGGCACACCTCTGGAGCACAATTCAGCAGTAAGTAATAAGAGCCCTGAAACTGTGCCTACACTCTGACCCTACAATTCCACTTCCAGAAATTATTATTAGGTAAGATTCAGGGATGAGAAAAAAGATTTAACCTCAAGAATGTTCACACTAAAACACTACAAAGTATACCACTAATAAGGTACTGTGCGGCTCTGCACCACATGGGCAGCTACGCCGTGTGGCAGGTACTCTTGCTTGAGTTAGTAGGAAGGTTAATGGAAAAGTAATTTGCCATTTGTAACAAAAGTCTTTAAAATGTCCAGCAATTTCACTTTCTAGGAATGTATTCCATGTGAACGAAGATTTGTTTTATAAGGATGTAATAACCACAGCATTCTTTTTAATAGCAAAAATAAAAATAAAAATTTTAATTAAATTTCCAAACTTAGAAGCATGGTTAAGTATAAAGTATGATAAAATCCATGTCACTAAAATGACTATCAAGCTGTCAATAATCTTTTCAATCATTTTAAATAAAATTGGAAAATATTCAGTGGAAAAATAGAGATTCCACTATACAGGAGGGAGGGAGGTGGAAAAACACATTTTTAAAAATAAGGTCTTCAGATGGGTTTTGCTAAAGTTTCTTCCTGGAACAGTCAACTTGATGTACAAGTACCTAGAGTGCAAACTAATTTCTCTAAGGTTTCCGTGACTCAGGAAAACATGATTTTTATTTTACGCTATGAATGGCACAGAAAACTGAAGTAAAAGTGTACTAAGTCACACATAAATCAGCTTTATGACTCAGGCATCTGACTGCAACCTTCATGGGTGAATTCAACCTGAGACTCCAGTTTTAACATCCCTCTCTCATTACCATCTGATTCATCAGGTCCTCTAACTTCACAATTTCTTGTCCTTCTGGACTCATATGCTCCTTATCCTTTTTAAACTCCTAAATTAAAGGACTGAAGTAGATGACCTCAAAGATCCTTTTAGATTCTTGGATCCCCACTGACTTACAACCACCTTGCACACTGAAAGCACATACATATATATTTTATTGTGGGGGTAGAATAGTACCAACACGTCAACTTAGGACAGCTAGGCTCTTCCCAAGACCTTTTGTTTCACCTCCAAGATTTTCAACACAATGCTTTCTTTGAGGCCCCCCTTAATTTTCCATTTGTAACAGGGTCCTCATCAACTATTTCCTAAGCCACAGTGCTTTTATATTTTACAGCTCTACTTCAACAATAAACAAGTCATGCTGGGAAGAGTAAGTCAAGGTTGGAAAAAAATTCAGGATACAAAAAGATTTTATCAATCTGGACTATCAAAGCAGATAAAATTTAATAGAGATAAAGGGAAGTTCAGCACTTAGATGCCGAAACTACATGGAAATGATCTGATTTAACTGCAGCATGCACACTCACATACACACACAAAAAACCCTTAGGGCAAAAACCCTTAAACTTTGTTTTTCTGCTGTTCTCTTTCTTTTTTTTTTTTTTTTAACCTAGTGTTGAAATAGGAAGGAGTAAAGGTTACTCTCCACCCTGTAAGGCGACAGTGAATGTTGAATACCATAAGCTGTGCTGAGTACACTTTAAGAGGGACAGTAAGAAAGTAAGTGAAAGGCAGAGGACTAAGAAGCTGATGAGGAGATCTGAAACTGTCAAATAAGAAACATTTGAAGGAAATGGGAATATTTATTTAGACTGTGGAATAGAAAACCTTAAGAAAAGGACAGCAATCTCAAGGACTACAAAAGCCCTCAAAGTGAAGTAAACTAGTGAAGCCAGCAGGTAGACACTTTAGCAAAATGGAGAGTATATTTAGCATCTAAGGGAGATTACTACCACCAGAAATTGTGAGCTCTGTATCACTGAATCCTCTAAGTTTTTTTCTCAAGAAATGCCAGATAGAAATTTTTATGTGAAATATCCCCATTTCTAAAAGTCAGCTCCCAATTTTAAGTTTTTGCATAAACTGGGCAGCCAAATGATATGTGTGCAGGCCTTATTTGACCCCTGCACACCAGTTTGCAACTCGTGTCCTGGGGAAACATGATGACTACCTTCCAACATCTGAAGAACTGTCACAGAGAAAGGCATAGATTTGTTTCATACAGCCCTGAAAGGTGACAATTACAGAGGCCAACCGCAGCTCAATTAGGAAAAAGAAAACTCATCTACAAATTCAAATGAGCTGCCCAGGGAGGTTCATGTCATTGTAAATATTCAAATGGAAACAGCTCTGTAAGTATTACTGGCCAGTTCAAGAATTCTGCACTTACTACCACTAAACTTGGTCAAATAACTAAACCTCCCCACATCTCACTTTTCTTTCCGACCTTCCTTCCCCCTCAAAAGAAGGAATATTGTTAACATTTAGTCTCCTATCTCTCAAAGTTACTGTAAAGATCAAAACCCATGTGACAAAAAAAAAAAAGAGTACTATATGATGCCAAAGAACTACAGTCATTTAAGACATTACAACCTACCATCATAAGGTATTTATGTATTTCTTTTATTATACAAGCTAGGCGTATATTCCCAACCTAATTCATTTTTTATTCCTCCCACAGATCAAACATTTGCTGCAAAAAATGTTTCAAAGGAAGGTGGAAAACAAGGTTAAACTGACAAAAATATAAGAAGATAGGATAACAGAGCAAACCGTCACCAAAGCAAACATCCAGGATGTTAATCATTAATATCACTGACCAGTCTAAAAGGTATTGTGCACAAGCAGAGGAATATACAAAAGGTAATGACATGTGTGTGTGAGGGGCTGATTCACTAAGGCAGGCACTGGTAAACTACAGCCAGCTGCCTGTTCTGTAAATAAAGTTACAGTGGAACACAGCCTTGCTCATTCAATTATGGATTGTATGTATATACTACTGTATTTATTTATTGTAATATGTATTACGTATATGCTGCTTTCACCCTACAGCAGCATAGCTGAAATGCTGCAAAGCCTAAAATAGTTATTATTTGGCCCTTTACAGAAAAAGTTTACCTACTTTTCTGTAAAGGTACTCTCAGGTTACAAACCACACAGGTGGCTGAATACTGAGACATAGTTCATCTTCCTATGGTTCCATCCCTGGAATGTTACTAGGTCATTCTGGTGCAAAATCCTACACTAAACATTATGGCCTAGGTGTAGGGGAGGCAAATATGCTGCTAAATGGAGACTCCATATTCCTCTTACATACTCAAGATGACAAAATTTTTAATCCTGCCTCTCTTCCACCTAGTAACATCAGCAAAAAGAGGTGAAAAATTCCCAGTGTACAGGAGGTGGGACTGGTTCAGGCAGGAAAAAATGGTGCTTCTAGGTGAATCTACCTCTGTCCCTCTTAAGTTCTCAGACTCCCATGTGTCTGAGCCCCACTATTTTCATGGAACATACAAATACATGAAAAATCTTTTCTTTCCTCTTATCCTATCATACGTCTTCAAAAGAGTTAACCAAAAACTATGAGGGAATAAAAATAAAATGGAAATAAATATGCTAAAATAAGTTTTCTGATATAAACCTAATATCCAGCAGAAATAAGTACACAGTGTTAGGACTTTATGAAAGATTCATATTCCTTGCCTCACTCTTAAGTTACTACATGCAAAGACACTCAAATCTCTACCAACAGTAGATCTAGAGGGATCTTCATTTTTCTAATACCTGACTCTATTTCTACTTCAGCAATATTTCCAATACTCCTCCCGGGACTACTTACCAATCTCACCTCAGGTAGGGACCACACACACACCCACCCCTGCCACCACCTCACTCCACACCACCCGTCAATGACTTTCCACACAACAGCGAGCCTAGTGTCGTGAGGGAAAGGGCACGTCCTTATCTTACCACCACATTCTTCTGATAGCATTCAACCATCCTTTGAACCTTCCACAGTGTCATACAAATCCACTTCTCAGGCCCAACCCCTGACCCATTTCTAACTTGTCTTTTTACTCATAGGTTACAACTCTGAGGCCTCATCATTAAGAGATTCCAACTACCCACCGAACATTTAATGCCAGTTTTTTCCCTAGAAAATGGAGAGAAATATGAAGAAATGAAGACACATTCTTTTCAATATTTGGTTAGTAGCTACGCCCACTCAGAGCACTGACCATTCTCTTCGGGTATTGAATAAAAATTTCGAGTATTCCGAAGATTCACAATTCTAATTCTCTTCTAGAAAGTATTTAAGCTAGCATCCCACATACTTATGAGTACTTAGGACTCCTCAGGCTCCCCCAGAAGATCAGGAAATTCCCACAGGATAAGGTATTTTTAACTCACCAAATAAGAGTTAAGAAGACAAATAAGAAGACAGCCTTTCTTTCATCAGGAAATATTGAAAAGCCTCCTTGCTACATAAGTTGTGGAGAATGCTTAGATTCACTCAAGACTATCAAGACCCCACAGGTTACTATCCCAGGCATTCTGGATATATCGTATAACTGGACAGAGTGCAAGACTAACCACTAAGCAAAACAGGGAAAAATTCATAGTCTCCATGACCACAACACACAAAGATCTTTTTAAAACAAAAGAAAATATGGAGAGCCCAGCCTTAAAAAGTGAAGCTACCTAAATTAGAGGAAAAATTGGACAAAGTGAGGGGAAGAACTGCCAAAGACACCTCTTAAGTAAATCACATATGGGGCAGGGGGAGGACATACGTTGTTCTGCAATGCCTCCTCCCCCTCCTCCTCCATGGGAGTTGAACCAAGAGGATTTGATGAAGCCCTTGGAATTTTTTAAAAGGAAAGAAAAGAAGTTCACATCTACCAAATTCAAGTCTTTTGAGAACTACAGATACCTAAAAAGGAACTGAACCACTGGCTCAATGTGGAGAAGAGATAAACATTCTATCTGGCAGCCCTGCCTGATCTTCAAAAGGTTCGCGATTCGTACTGTCCCCTGCAGCGCACGGGTCGGGTCACTAGGCTAAGATTTCAGTAGTGCAGACAGGCACCCTGCAGCCCTTTTGCCCAAGCAGCGCTAGGCCCATCGCTACACAGCTGGGCCTGGGCACAAGAGCCCCAAATGCAGAGAACAGCGGCACCTGAACCCTCGGATAGGAAGTGGCTATTCTGACTGAGGGCTTATGATCAAAGGAGGTGAACCCCGTGAAAAGAGCCAAAGGAGAAACAGCTGCGGGCGACTGTGTCTGAACGCACCCAAAGCAGATGTGGGAGTGTGTGCACCGGGAACATGGGAGGGAGGCAGACATGGGCTGCCCCTTCGTCGACAGAAGATGCTCTTACACAAGCAGCTGGACAAACACAGGGGGCAGGAGGATGGAGGGCTTAGGGAACAGAAGACGCTGCACAGCTGAAACCGAGCTTCCAGAAGAAGAGGTGGAGGTGGGAGCGCAGCCCCAAACTGAGGCTACAAGGGGCGCCGGGGAGAGGGAGGGGCGTGTTTAGAACGCCCGGAACCCGGCTAACCCCTCCTTGCTGGTGGCTAAGGCCCTGGAGGTCCTCTCCCCAGTTCCTCGAGACGTCTGGGAAGGCCTACTCCGAAGCTACACGCCCCCGCCGCGCAGGGCAGCAGTCTCCCCAGGGCTCCCGCGGCCCCAGCACTGCCGGACCCGGTCCCTCCCGCCTGCCCGGTGCCCAGCGCTCAGGGCCAGCCCCAGGATCCCTACCACGAGCCGCTTCCTGGTCGTCGCTTCCCTGCTCGGGGCCCCAGCCGCCGCCGTCGCTAGGAGTCCGACCGGCTTCCAGCTCAGGGACGAGCCTCCGCCGCCTGTGCGAAACTCGGGTGCCCAAGAGCCGCTCTCGCCGCCTGCCGCCCGCCTTCCAGGCCGCGCCGGATCCTCCGCTCCCCCTGCCGGTGGGCAGCCATTTCCGACAAGCGTCTGCGGAACTTGCCGAAGTGCGCCGGGCCGGAAATGGCCGAACCCGGGCTCTCACGAGCCGAGGGGCGGGGAGCGGGGGCGACTTTCCGGGCAGCGCCCGAAGGGCCGCCGAGGCCTCGGGCTCAGCCGCCGGGTTCGCCAGGGTCCAGGAACTGTGGCGGCGGCGACAGAGCCGGGGATTGTGGGAAAGCGAGTGCGAGGGCGGCCAGCCGGGCGAGCGGGAAGAAAAGACGCGGCAGGTCCCCTGAGCCCTCAAACCAGCGCCCTACAAATGCTCCTCGTCCTTTAGAAAAACCTACCTATGGAGTGCGGAGAGAATGCCCCCGACAGTTCTGGAACAGGTTGCGACTACGACAGCCTCAGCTGCTTCGAGCGGGCCCAGTGAAATTCAATCCAAAAATAAACCCAGACCCGTAGAAAAGGCCTTCCTAAATGAGCTGACCGGCTCCAACAATGGACTGGAGTTTTGAAACACTTTTAATATTTAACAACAAAGAAAAGGCCAGGCGGCATGGATGCTTGGGGGGGGGGGGGGGGGGGGACAAAAACAAAAAGCCCGGGGCTTTGCAAAAACAATAGCTTAATCCAGTCGTGTGGCAAGATCAACCAAAACTAGGAGGGAAAAGAAATACCGTTTGAAACACTTAAGAGCCAATCCCTGTGAATCTGAAAATGCACATATTCTACAATCCTAAGAGACACTCCAACACCTGCAAAGTCAGGACAAGACTTTTAGGGTAACTGGAACAATGGGGGTGGGCGAAGGAACTCTACCAATCTTAAAAGACACACCTGATCATTATTGTTAACTCAAGAGTGAGTTTAAACCATCTAAAATCTATAAATGCAGTAAAATCTGAGATTAAATTTGCTTCAACATTTTTTTTTTTTTAAGCATGTTTTTAATCCCCAAAAGGCAGGGCTTCTATTCCAGGGTTTCCTAAGCAGGAAACCAAAAACACACCAGAACCTGGAGAAGCTGAGGAGGGCCAGGGGCCGGCTCCCATCCCTGTGTGTGGGTGGTCTGGTAGTTCAGAGGAACTGCACCCCCTGAGACAGGTCCACAGCTGCCATATAACCCATCCAAACACCCTTTCTGCTGGAGCCCAGGCCCACGCTCTAGCTAGGAGGCTGAGAAACCATTGAAGATTGATTAGTTTCCCACAGGGGACAGTTTGAGCTCAGGATTCCATCTGCAAAACAAAACTTTTAAAAAAACCTAGCAAACTGTTTTCCAGAACGTATTCTTCATCTCTCCACACCCATCAGCCCCTCCTCTTTCTGATCCTCCTTTTTCTTCTTTCTTGACACCTCCTTACTCACCCCTATTTCCCTTTCTTCTCATACCTGTTTTCCTTACCTTTATTACTTTATTGTAATAATTTCACTATGAACAAATATCCAGAGCCTCACCACCATTACGTATGTACAAAAAAAACTTTCTTTTACAAATGTGTTCAGGAAAGTCATAGAGGGGGAATCAAATTTTTAAAAATGAGAAGCATTCCAGGAAGTGAAAATGAGGAAAACTGTTGCCCAAATATCCTGAAAAATCTGAAGTTGGCTTTTTTCTTTTCTCTTTCTGTTTTTTTAAACAGTTCATCTTCCTGGCTCTCCTCCAGAGGTGTGTGGCAGCAGGCAGAAGTCTGGCAGTGTGGGAGGAGACACACACAGGCCCAGAAGCTATGGCCCAGAAGCTACGGTAAGAATTACCAGGTATTGGTTCATCTCCACGCTGACAAGAGAGGACCTGCAAATAGCTGCTACCTGAGGACTCAGCCTAAATAACTTCTTACACTTTTGAGTGAATTAACACATTGTTTCACCACCTGGTCGATCTATTTGATTCTTAGGATAGGCAGGCTTTAAGACGAAAAAGGGATACCCAACCAAAATATGATGTATCCTTGACTTTACTGGAGCCCCGAATGCTGACCATCCTCTTCCTTTGGCTCTTTTGAGCCTGTCCTCTCTCGTATCTCCTTCTCTCAAACAGTTCTAGCTCAGTCTCTTCCTCTGGTTCCTGTTCCTTCTCCTGACTCCTAAGAGGTGTTCCCTGAAAAGATATGACGGGCTACTTTCTTCTTCCTCGCCACACTCTGTTGCCAATTTCAGTCAGCTCCCTTGCATCAACTGCACCTCTAAGCAGATCCCTCCCTACGGCGCTCCAGTCCCTGTCTTCCAGCTGCACTCCAGACACCATCACATCATCGTCATCCTCTTAATACATGTTTTATAAATACTTAATTGCCAAGCAATAAGCTAAACCCTTTACAGGCATTGTCTCATTTTAATCCTTACAGGGAGATATCAGTGTATAGATGAAGAACTGAGACCATTAAGAGGCTAAATAAAGTGCCCAAGATCACAGAGTGAGGTGTGAAGTACAAATGGAACTCCAAGTCCTCTGAACTCCAAAGCCAGTATTCTTCACCAGAACAATCAGATTGTCTCACCAGGACTTTATTATTTTTTTAATGTCTATTTATTTATTTATTTATTTATTTATTTATTTATTTTGAGAGAGAGAGAGAGAGAGAGAGTACGCATGAGCGGGGGGGGGGGGGCAGAGAGAGAATCCCAAGTAGGATTTTATTTATTGTGTGTGTGTGTGTGTGTGTGTGTGTGTGTGTGTGTGAGAGAGAGAGAGAGAGAGAGAGAGAGAGAGAGAGAGAGAGAATCCCAAGCAGGCTCCATGCTGTCACAAACTGTGAGATCATGAATCAATTCTAGAGCCAGAATGAAGAATCAGACACTTAACTGATTGAGCCACCCAGTCACACCTCACCAGGACTTTAAACTTAGTATATCCTACACTGAACTCATCTTTACTGCTACCCCCTTTGGTCTCCTCAAATGTCCTTTTGATAATATTGATAATGGTGTTACCATTATCTTTCCTAAGTCAGAAACTCAAAACCTGGCACTATCTTGACTTCTCTCTTTACCCTCACACTAAATCAATTTCTAAGACTCAAAGCCTTCACCTACATTTATTGTTTCTACTTTGTATTTTGGAACTTAATCAAAATAGTTTTGCATTGTTCTTTAACAATCATATATGCAGATCTTTATCTGCTTCAGGAGCCTATGGGTCTTCTCTCTAGAGCACAGTCATAGGGACTCTGCAGTACCCAGTCTCTCTCTTTCTGTTCCAAATTTTAAATTTCCAGAAAAGAGACATGATTGTCCTGGCTTGTCTCCTGTGTCAACCCCTCGATCAATCAGCTTTGGCTAAGCAGCAGGTCAGCCTTGTCTAAATACAGCAATTAGAGCCTCTCATATAAATAGGGCTTGTTCCGAGAAAAGGAAACAGCATACACCATTGTTCATTTGTTCATTCATTCCATCAACAAACACTTGAGCACCCTCTCAAAATATATTCCGGGTTTTTTCATATATTCAAAATGTTTACAACCTAACCCTACCCTCATACCATGAAATACACAACATAAAAAGATAAGAAATCACCAGATAAAATGCATAACAATATTCACCCATAAGAGACTACCAATTCAATTGCGTGTGATGGAAAATAATTCAGCACACCCTGTATGAGCCTGTGGTGGTGAAAGTACTCAGCAGTGGGGCACTCGGGTGGCTCAGTTGGTTGAGCATCCGACTTTGACTCAGGTCACAATCTCATGGTTTACGAGTTCAAGCCCCGCGTCGGGCTCTGTGCTGACAGCTCAGAGCCTGGAGCCTGCTTCGGGTTCTGTGTCTCCCTCTCTCTCTACCCCTCCCCCGCTCATGCGCGCATGCATGTGCTCTCTCTCTCTCTCTCTCTCTCTCTCAAAAATAAACAAACATTAAAAAAAAGTAATCAGTAGTAATGTGTGCATATTCTACCAAACAAGCTCACAACAGCACCGTGAGTTATAGACAGAAACAGAAAACTACCTAAAGTCCATCAGTGATAGACTAGATCAACAAAGTATAGTGTATTCACCCAAATGACTACTTTACAGCAATGAAATGCTCTACAAATACATACAACAATACTCATGAATCTCACAAACAATGCTAAGCAAAAGAAGCCAGACACAAAAAGGTACATAGGATATGATTCCATTTATAAAAAGTATAAAACCAGGCAAAACTAATATACCTGTCAAGAGCAATGACAAGAGCAGGAGTGCCTGGGTGGCTCAGTCGATTAAGTGTCAGACGACTCTCAATTTCGGCTCAAGTCATGATCTCACAGTTCATGAGATCGAGCTCTGTGTTGGGCTCTGTACTGACAGCGCAGAGCCTAATTGGGATTCTCTCTCTCCCTCTCTCTCTCAAAATAAATACATAAACTTAAAAAAAAAAAAAGTAGCAGTGACCAGAGGAGAACAAAAGGAGCTACATGGGTACTGGTTATGCGCGATTTTGTGAGCTGCATGCTGCTTACATCAGTTTGTGAAAATTCATCAAGTTGTACACTTATGTTAGTATGCTTCGCTATATGTGTATTATCCCTTAATAAAAAGATTTTTCAAATAAGTAATTCATGGAGGCACCTGGGTGGCTCAGTTGGTTAAGCATCTGACTCTTAATTTCAGCTCAGGTCATGATCTCACAGTTGTGAGTTTAAACCTCATGTCGGGCTCTGCGCTGACAGCATGGAGTTTGCTTGGGATTCTCTCTCTCCTCTCTCTCTGCCCTCCCCCACCTCAAAATAAATGAATAAACTTGAAAAAAGTAATTCATGGGCAAAACGAGCCTTTAAGCACCCTTGAACATTGTCACTATAAATATCCTAGAGTTGCCAATTACTGCCATACCTGCACCATTACACCACCTTCTTAGAGACCGTAAGCCACTATCAGCCTTTGCATATCGCCACCATTCTTATCACAGGGCCTCATCCCCTTCAGCCCCAGCTGACTGGACTTTCTTCTCATCTGGAAACTTGGGAGCAGGACACGTGAAGCTGAGTCAGGTGATAAGAGTGCTTTATCTAATAAACTGTATGGAACTGGGAAAAAAATAATTCTTGGACATACACACAGCAATAAGCCAAGAACGCCGGTCTGCAGAAAACAGAGCCAACACACAGAAGGAAGCAAACAAACCTGTGAGAAATGGAGGGGAAAGCCTCAGAGGCTGCTCACTCTCCAGCTCAAGTCGCATATATCCCAGCTGTCACTGGGTATCCATGAGATTGCTCATGTCGCCTTACTACTGAAAAAAAGAAAGAAAAGAAGACCTTACTTATTTAAGCTAGGGTGAATATGTTTCTGTGTGTGGAATGTATAGTCTCATTTAGTCCTTTTAACAACCCTATATGGTTCAGTTCCATTATGAGTCCCACTTCACAGTTGAGAAAACTGAAGCCCAGAGAGGTTATATGTAACTTGTGTAAATCACACACCTGGTAAGTGGTGGTGCCAGGATTTGGACCCAAGGAGTCTGACTCCAGAGCCTGAAATCTGAAAACTATCCTACACTGCAGTGCAACAGAAATGCAGAAAACGGCAATGTGATTTCTATGTTGCATTAATGGATTTAACTAAGGCATCTGATTCCGTTAAATGAGTTCAAATGTAGAAATGGTACAAAAGATTAAAAGACTGGCTGCCTAAGAAGTTGGTAAGCATTTATTTCTTTCACAAGGGAATTATACTTTGAGTTGTAGATGTTAGAGAAATATAAAACGCATGCAGTGTGACAGATTATACTAATGAGACTGTGTTATTATGCCAGGAAATTTATCTTATAGATTTCAGCAAAATGCTCTCTTAGAAGATCCCTGCTGGTTACCTGTTTCTCCCAAAATGTTAATATCCAGGAGAAGGGGGGTTTAGTCTCATGGAAGGAGAAATTGATAAAAGTTAACTTCAAGTCTTAAGGAGAGAGGCACCGGTGGTCACTTTCCATGAAGGTAGCTGCCAGACCCACAATCCACTCAGCAAGGCTGCTAGATCAATCACAGGCAAGCCACTGGTGACCCCCAGCAACCTTCAAAAGGTATGATTCAGGAATTATCAGTGAGTTTAAGTCAGGTAAGAACTTGTTCTATCAGTAATGCTTTGATTTTAAAGGAAAGTGCTGACAACCACTATTCAAGATCTTTTCTATATATAAATGATTGAGCAATTTTTGTGGCTTATAATTAGAACAATGCATGACAATTTCCAGATTGGAGTTCCAAGGTTACTCTTTCCCTTTGGTCCATCAGTGCCAAAAAGACAAAAGGTCATCTTCTGAGGCTCCATGGATAGCACTCACTAGCCTGCTAAGTGGCTCACTCTGAAAGTCCTGGCTTTGATGTTATCTTTTAAAAGTGGCTGTTTTTTTATCTGGCAAAAGGTGCAACAGTTCGGATGTTTTGTAAAATACTTTGTAGTAAGAACACTGAGTTAATATCAGATCCAAAACAAAACACACATTATTGTCAGAAGACGGTTTGTTAACTCCTTGCCTCATGTCATAGTACTCACTATCTTGCATGTGGCTGTGAAAAATAAATTTTGTACTAGTTTCACATTCATTAGGAAGCTTAGCATGGCTCAAACCTGTCACTTACATAAGACTTATAATCTGTAATGACCAATTAACATTCTAAAAATTAGCTGTCGTCCCTAAAATATAACCTATCTGTCTCTAAAGTCCCTTCTTCCTTCAAACACTGTTTCCCCTGTGAGTTTTTATTCCCTCCCCACCATGTCGGCACAGCTTGCAGAGGCAGTCAGGTTTGACCACCGGTAGATATCAAATGCCATCAAAAGCTTGCTCCTGGAAGTTCCAAGTAATGATACAAATGTCCCCCCAAGGCAAAAATACAGGCACCTAACATTTACCCTAAATTATGCCAGTGAGGAGTAAAACTGTGCTCAGTTTTACAACAACATGCCACAACATGGCATGTCTGAGTGTTTGCGGAATTTAGCATAATGAGAGTTGTAACCAGGAAGAAGAAGAAGAAGGAGGAGAAGAAGAAAAATCAGGCAGAGCATTGATAAAGTTCCAATGTCACACTGTATGCAGCTCTATCACTTCAGGATTGTCCTTACACCAAAAAAGCTACCCATACATTCAAAAAACCAACTACTCACTACTTAAAAATGCCTCACATAAACAAGGCACTCCAATTGAAAATGGGCAGAATGTCATAGAAGTACTTACAGAACATCAATTAACTTCTTAGTTAACCCATTTAGCTATAAAATCAAAATTGAAAGCAAAATTTCTGAAAGTAATAATACTAAAAACTTTTTAAAACTTTAAAAATATATATAAGTTGGTAATAACATGGAGTTCATGTGTATTTAAAAAACAAACAGTAGTTTCTACCAACCATTATCAAGAGAAAAATGTGTAGGTTTTAAACCAACTCATGAATGTTTACAGTAAGATTTTATTGAAGAGAAGGTTTTTCACTATTTTCCTAAATATTGCTTGAGATTAGTTCTCAACCTAAATGATAAGAGCATGAATCTAGTGGGACCCAGTCAATGCCAGAACAAACTAATCACTGATCCCTTCCTCAATCCATGCCTTCAGCCTTGCAAATACTATGCCACAGGTCAAAAATGAAACCAAATGAAAATGTGACATTTCTCCAAATCCATCAATTCAGTGGGCTAAAATTAACAACCCAAAGCTCACTCCTAATGGACAGTTTCAGATATTTCATCTTCTTCACTTTTTTAAAAAAGATTTTATTATTAAGTAATCTCTACACCCAACAAGGAGCTTGAACTCACAACCCTGAGATCAAGAGTCATATGCTCCACTGACTGAGCCAGCCAGGCACTCCAGATGTTTCATCTTCTGTAAAAAGGGACACACATGATAACATTGTGTGGGTTATAAGGAAATACATATCTCTAAAATGAAGAAGGGATTATTGAAGTTTATTTATTTATTTATTTTGAGAGAGACAGAGAGAGTGTGAGCAGGGAGAATCTCAAGCAGGCTCTGCACTGTCAGCACAGAACCAGACACGGGGCTCAAACTCATAAAACTGTGAGATCATGACCTGACCCAGAATCAAGAGTTAGGCCCTCAACCAGCTGAGCCACCCAGGTGCCCAAAGAGGTGATTGTTTAGAAAAAAGATGATTGAAATAAATGAAGCAAATAATCCAAAAATATATTAACTATATATTAACTAAATATGAAAATACTTTAAAAGTTCAAATACCACCACACATTTGTATTACTTTTATGTACATTTAACTATGCTGCAATGATGTTCAATTTTTTTTTAATTTTTTAACATTTATTCATTTCTGAGAGACAGAGAGACAGAACATGAGTAGGGGAGGGGCAGACAGAGAGGGACACACAGAATCCGAAGCAGGCTCCAGGCTCTGAGCTGTCAGCACAGAGTCCGAGGCAGGGCTCGAACCCACAAACTGTGAGATCATGACCTGAGCCAAAGTTGGAAGCTTAAGCGACTGAGCCAGCCAGGCACCCCTGTTCAATTTTTTTTTTAAGTTTTATTTATTTTTTGAGAGACAGCATGTACAAGTAGGGGAGGGGCAGAGAGAGAAGGGTACAGAGGATCCGAAGCGGGCTCTGTGCTGACAGGCTGACAGCAGCAAGCCTGATGTGGGGCTCAAACTCAGGAACCATGAGATCATGACCTGAGCCGAAGTCAGACCATCAATTGAGCCACCCAGGCACCCCAATGTTCAATTTTTTGTATTTCATCTTTAATTAGCTTAAATAATAAACACTTAAATATTCATAGGAACACAAATAATAAAAAACACATAAACTGATAAATATTTGCCAGCTCTGTGGCTTCCTTCGAGCTCACAAGCATAATTTTATAAAATTGCTATCTTTATGTATCAACCATTTCAATTTCTTCCTTTTTCACTTACTTTGAATGGATTATTATGTGTTTCTACATCATTCTCATAGTCATCTTTACAGGTACTAGAACATTCCATATCTGTTCTCAGTAGTTTCTGAATGATAGTTTGTAGACCAATATAGGATGAAATTTTTGTCAGTCCACAGTTAAATGAGAAAAGCAAAGGCAAGTTATTGAGGTTTCAATTTTATTCAATTTAAAGATTGTCCTTTATTTTGAGATTATGTCCTTTCCCCTTTCTTGTGTTAAAATTTGTTTTTATGAAATGATAGTGATGGCAGCTTTTTAAAAATCTTCCTTACATGACAGAATATTGAGACATACTTAGTTTGGTTCCCTGCTCCCACCCCACCCCCGGACCACCAATTACTTGTTATTTTACCAGTCCATTAAATCCAGAAGTCAGCTAACTATCTAACTACACCCCTTCATTTTAAAATATGAGCCCACACAGACACACAAATACCCAAAATGTTTTTGGAAAGACTTCTATGGTAACCAGCCTCCAAAATGTCCCTAATGATCTCTGTCCCTAGTATTTCCACCCTCATATAGTCCCCTTCCACACTGTACCACAGATGATCTATGTGACCAACAGAACGCTGCAGAAGTGATGGTGTGTCACTCCTGAGATTAATTTATAGAAGGCATTTCAGCTTTCACTGTGGTTGTTCTTTTTTTTTTTTCGATCACTCACTCTGAAAGAAGCTAGATGCCATGTCATGAGAAACAGTGTAGAGAGGCCTCTGTGGTGAGGAACTGAGGCTTCCTGCCAACAGCCATGTGAGTGGGATTGGGGAGCAGATCCTCCAGCCCCAGTCTAGCCTTCAGATGATGCTGCTGCCTCTGAAAGACCCCAAGCCAGAACCAACCAGCTAAGTGCCCCTGAATTCCTGACATATAGAAAGTAAGAAATAATAAGTAGTTGTGTTTTAAATTATTACATTTGAGATAATTTGTTATGGAACAACAAATAACTAACACGACTCCTGTATCCCTTTTCAGCTACAAGATGAATATGCCAAAACTGCTGAGCATGTTTGTGTTCATGCCCGGGGTGGGGGGCGGGGGGAGAAAGGATTAGCAAGGACTGTGATCTCAATTATCCTGACTTTAGTTTACATACACTGACTCTTCCCTTCTCCATTGCTTTTTCTACTTTTCTCATATTGACCAGAGCACTTGGTAAACTGAATAATCCATCTCTAGCAAAGGAATCAATTCTATAAGTTTTTATAGGCTTAGTTAAAGGAATCATTCTATGTAAATGTGGTATTTTATCATAGTTTAGAAATCTGGTAAATTTCTATTGACAGAATCCCTCACCTTAGCTGTCAAATCTTTCCTAGATCCATCCCTACCTCAACAGAAGATCTCTCATGTGCACTGAGAAAATAGAAGCAATCCCTTTCAATTCTCTCCTCCCACATTTACACCATCTTTAAACTCTGAGGTGAAAAAAAAAATTATTTTAGCAGCTGATGCCAGAGCTCCTCTTAGGAACAGAAAATACCTTATTGAGGAAACTATCTTGATATGACACCTGGAGTATGGAAGAAGAAAGCTTGGCTTGTAACAAAACTGTAAAACAGAGATAGCTAAACAGATCTGGATAAAAAAGAAGAAGAAGATGAAGGAGGAGGAGGAGGAGGAGGAGGAAGAGAAAAAGAAGAATATGAAGACTGGAACAGGGCAGAGAGGACAGGAAATGGGAGGAGAGTAAGAAGAGATGAGGCTTAAATAATGGTGTGGGAGGCTGAAGGTTGGGGAGTGAGTTCCAGTGATGGGGGAGCTGAAAGCATGTTTAAAATAGAAATATCTATTATTGGACTTCACATTGTTTGTGTTGCTAAGGATATAAAATCCCTGAAGTCTTCAGTAATATCTGACATATGCACAAGTGCCTTATGTGAGTGATTTGGGGGGAGATCAAGGGAAAAAGATGTAGAGGGGACTGGTCTGAGTTCTGCAGCCGGGTCAGATGGAAATAAGGAATAAGAACATGGGAACTGAATTACAAGTGAGAAGAATTTAATAGAAGCAAAACTCAAAAGCTAAAGAAACTATTAGATGAGCTCCCAGGAATTAACAGAAATCTTGGAATAGGCATTGAACTTCCACATGAAATCCCAATGTGGAATGGGAACTTAAGTCAATTTTACTTAAATCTCAAAAAAAAAAAATCTATCTTAACTGACATCTGGGTCCATATTCATGGATTATTCTCTCATCTGTTCTGGCCTTTGACAAAGGGATGTCCAAGACTAGCACTCTCTTTTTTAATGTGATCTGATATCCTTCCTTCCTCTGACCTTGCTCTGTCAATTATTCTCTCTGTATATAGTCAATATTCTCCTCATTACAGAGGAAATCTCACTACTTATACCCCCACTGCTTATACACAGGCTCAGGCCCAGGCCCAAACTACCACCATCTTACAACACCAGATTTGAATTCCCAAAGATTTAGATTTTGAAACCTTGATTTATTATTAGTCGGGTAACCGTGGGCATATTACTTAACCTCTATACGCTCTCCTCACTATAATTTCCTCATCAGAAAATGGGGATAATAATAGTACACACCTCACAGGAATACAGTAAGGATTAACCTAGAAAATGAGTATAAATTGTCGGTCCAGTGCCTGGCAAATAGCCCTCTTACTTAACTGCTATCATCATCATCATTCACCAGAATTCTCAAAAGAGTAATCTCTACTCTATGTCCACTTCGCTACCACCATTCACTCTTTTATATCCAGAAAGCTGGCTCCTGTCAAACTACTGAAATTGCTCTCATTATGGTAACCAGAGACTTCCTCATTCAGTAATGCCAGTGAAACTTCTCAGGCCTCCCTTTGGAATTCTTCTTAATCCTCTACACTTAGCTTCTTGAAATGGTTCAATCCTAGCTTCTCAACACATCGCTCTCTCATTACCCTCTCTCTTTTCTCTCACTGAATCTTCTTTCCCCACCACCCTTTAAATGTTCGTGTGCCATCATCTTCCGTTCTCATTGAGCATGTATTCATGACTTTAGCAGCCAGATCACTACCCTGAACCGAGACCTTTCTTCTGAGCTCCTGAGCCAAACTGCCCACTAGGTATCTTGCCCTAGGTGTTTCACAAACCCAGCCAGTCACCCAAACCATGTTTATAGGTACTGTTAACACAATCATCATTCTGACTTCCCCAATTCTTTCCCTCCCCTCGTAGTCATTTTCCTGATTAACACCAGCTGTGATTCTTCCTGTTTCCATCCTTCATGACCTCACTGTAGTTCCAAGTGGGCTTTAGAGTCACATGGGCCTGGGTCCAAATACTAACTATGATGGTTCTCGGCCAAATTACTTAACCTCTCTGACCTCAGGTTTTTGTGATGATGAAATGAGATATCACATGCAAAATGGCCAGCACACAGTAGGACTTCAGCAAACACTCCTCTACACCTCTTCCTTCGGGTCTTCTTCACCACCTGCTGAAATAGAGTATCTACCTATTTGGTCTCCCTTGCCTTTTTCTCCTCCAAATTGCCCTAGTCTTTCTTATAAATAAATAAATAAATAAATAAATAAATAAATAAATAAATAAACAAACAAACAAACAAACAAACGTGATACTATTATCTCTTTGCTTACAAATCTTCAACATTTTCTTTTTTCCTATGGAGCAAAGTCCAAATTCCTTAACATGGTAAGTTCCAACTGGCTTTCTGGTTCCTTCTCTCCCAGACCAGTTACTCTAAAATACTGGCTGCTCACCAGCTATTTCTGTACATACCAGCTTACATCTCTGCACATGTGGATCTCTCTGGCTATAATTCCCTTCCTGTGCCCAAGTTCTTTTGTCCAACTGGCAAGTTTATTCATCCCCCTTAAGACTTACCTCAAAAGCTGTCACTTATATGGCAACAAAAGCTCAGCCACCAAAAAGTAAACAAGTTTAAAAGCTTCTGCACAGCAAGAAGACAATAAAATGAAAAGGTAAACTACAGATTAGAAGAAAACATTTGCAAACCATATATCTGATAAGAGTTAATATCTAAAATATAGAAAGAACTCCTACAATTTGTGTAAAAAAAATTTTTTTTTAATGGTAAAAGTCCTGAATAGACAGTTTTCCAAAGATAACCATACAAATGGTTAACAAGTACAAAAAAGGTGCTCAGCATCACTAATCATCAGGGAAATGCATATCATATATATCATATTGTATGCTTTAAATATGTAAATTTTTTATTTAAAATTTTAAAAAGTTTAAGGGGCGCCTGGGTGGTTCAGTCGCTTAAGCATCCAACTTCGGCTCGGGTCATGATCTCGCAGTTCGTGAGTTCGAGCCCTGCATTGGGCTCTGCTCTGACAGCTTGGAGCCTGGAGTCTGCTTCAGATTCGGTGTCTCCCTCTCTCTCTGCCCCTCCCCAGCTCATGCTCTCTCAAAAATGAATAAATGTTAAAAATATTTTTTCAAAAAAAATAAAATAAAATAATAAAATAAAATAAAATAAAAATTTAAAAAGTGTAAGCTGTCATTAAAAGGGTGACAGCTATTCTTTACTGGTTCAGAATTTAAAAAAGAAACTAGTCTAGGGGCACCTGTCTGGCTCATTCTTGGGGTCATGAGTTTAAGCCCTACTTTGGGCATAGAGCTTACTTGAAAAAAAAACAAAACTATTCTATACACACACAGCGCGCACACACACACACACACACACACACACACACACACACACCAAACATAAAAGGAGGAGAGGAAGAAAGAATGGTAAATGTGGATATGGCACAATGTTAAAAATTGGTGAATCTGGGTAAGAATCATTTGGAACTTATAAAAAAAGTTGCAAAACTCCATATAATTCTGGCTTTTATGTAAGTTTGAAACTGTTTCAAAGGAAAAAAAGAAGAAAGCATGGGGCAATCTAACCATGCAGTAACAATCAAACAAACCCAAGTTGAGGAACATTTCACCAAATAACTGGCCTAGATTCTTAAAATGTCAATGTCATGAAAAAAAGAGAGGAAGTTCAGAGGGAAGGAGGGAGGTAGGCGGTAGGCTGAGGAAATGTTCAAGATCAAAGGAGACTAAAGAAACATGACAACTAAATGCAATGTGTATTCCTGGGTTGGATGTTTGTTTGGAAAAAAAAATGCTATAAAATACGTTATAGAAACAAGTAGGTAAATTTGAAAATGGACTCTCTATTATATAATAGCATTACAGTAATATTAAATTTCCTGAATTTAAAAATTGCACTGTAGTTATGGAAGAGAATGTCCTTGTTCTTAAGAGATACATCCTGAGGTATTTAGGATGCTGGTATTAGGATGATGGTAATGTCTACAACTAAAATATGTTTCAGCAAAATTAAAAAAAAACAGTTAAAACGTGTCTGTGTGTATCTAGAGAAAGAATAGAGCAAAATGTTAACAACTGGTGAATCTGAGTTAATGTTTACCATTCTTGCACCTTTTCTATAAGTTTGATTTTTTTTTCAAAATAAGGTTTTTTTTTTTTTAAAGCTATAACTCAAGTAAAATATTTTCCCACTCTCCCAGTTAGAATTAATGCTGCCTCCTCTAAGCTATGGGGTTTTTTTTTAAGTTTATTTATTTATTTTGAGAGACAAAGAAAGAGTTCAAGCAGGGGAGGGGCAGAGAGAGGAAGAGAGAGAATCCCAAGCAGTCTCTACACCAACAGCACTGAGCCCAGTGAGGAGCTCAAACCCATGAACCATGAGATCATGACCTGAGCCAAAACCAAAAGTCAGATGCTTAAACAACTGAGCCACCCCTGTGCCCCTAAATGTTTTGACTTTTACTCTAAAATGCTCAGATTGGGTTGTAATTATTTATTTAAGCATTTGTCTTATTCTGCTAGATTGAGAGCCTCTTGGGGCAGGAACTTAAGTTGCCTTTGGAATTTAATAATGGGAGAAGTATTCTCCTTCAGGATAACTTTATGCTGCTGGCATTGTATTACTACTAGAGTACAATGATGCTACAATTTGGGCTCATTGCAAAACATGGCTGGACATTGCTGAGATGAGAACTAGAATGGAAAACAAAACTTAGTTTGTAGCATAGGAAAGTACTGGAGTTGATTTACAATGTACCGTTCTGTCTTTTATGGAGACTTCTGCCGGCAAAGCTGGAAAGCCCTCTGGTCCCATGCAGATACACAAGGGTGCTATATGTATGAGGGAGAGGGCCCCTGAAGGTAGAGATGAATTACAACCCCAGATGTATCTGTCTTATCACTTCCAACACATGTGTAACAGGAGGGCAGTCCCATCCTCAGTTGGCCAGAGGGCTAATTACAAAACCCTTAGGTTAAGGGTGCCTGGGTGGCTCAGTTGGTTAAGTGTCTGACTCTTAATTTTGGCTCAGGTCATGATCTCACGGTTTGTGAGTTTGACCCCCACATTGGGCTCTGTGCTGACAGTGTGGAGTCTACGTGGTATTTCTCTCTCTCTCTCTCTCTCTCTCTCTCTCTCTCAAAATGAATAAACAAACACAAAAGAATGTTTTTAATAAAATAAAAATAAATAAATAAAACTCATGGGTTAGAAGATCAGACCATGGGAGAGTGTAGGTAAAACCATGCTCCTCCCATCTCCCCATGCTTGCTTTGATCAAGAATATAGGAAATAGTCTTTTCCATAGTACTGAGAAGATAGCTTCTATCCTTCTCTTCCCACATCCTTTATATACTCCTCAAGGAAGAAACACATCACTTAGATTACTGATAAGCCTACCTACAGGGTCATTACACACTCACTACCCAAGCTCCTTGCAAGTTTGTCTTTCAGAGATGTCTGCCCCACGGGCCATATGTGTTCCTCTCTCCTCATGCAGTGGCAGGTTAAGCAGTTTCCAGCCACCCTGCCTATGTCCAGGGAGAAAGTTCAGTTGCCGGAGGAAGAAATGAGAAGCCAGTTTTGGGCTCGGGTCTAAACAACATTCTCCAGACCAGCTTTAGCAGCAAGAAAGATGATATTTCAATCCCAGTCTGTTTCCTCTATGTCATTCTGGTTCAGGACTTGGAAAAGAAAGGGGCATGAAAGGCCCCCTCAGAATCCCAACATTATTTTACTAACCTTTGGATCTCGGTGGTGGCTTGTTCTATGACAAGCCCTCAGTAAACTTTTGTTGTCTCGAACTCAGACAATGTGATGCATACACAGGCATGTGATTGCTCACAGCTATCCTTGTGGTGGTGGTTGTATTTTTTAATCATACAAAGTGATTTTTGAAGCTTTTCTAGTTTGTCCGAGGGCTCTGGGGCTACAAGGAAGCAGGCTTTCATTAGTAAGAGAGAGAGAGCTGTGTCTTTGTGCTTCACTGTGATGGCAATACCAGGGAGCGATATCCCAGGGGATCTGCCAAGCAGCTTGACAGCAATTCTAGCAAGAAGGTGGTAGAAACACAATTTTAGCAATAATGATCAAACCTTTTTTGAAATGTTCCTTTATCCTTGAAGTGCCTTGTGTTGCTGAAAGCCTATTCATTACCGATCATTCATCTGTAGCAAGTCGTGTCTTTATGTGTCTGTACCCAGAAGTGACCACACTGGGAGGGTTTTCACAGAGAGACAAAGGCTCCTAGGCACAGTGAGAGAGCCAGAGAGGTAAAAGTGAACAGCAGCCCGAGGAGGCAGGAGATAAAAACACAAAACAGAGGAAGGAGAAGCTATAAGAAAGTCATCTTACTTAAAGGGGCTTTAGTATTTAAAGTGGACGTCTGATATTTTTACTGGGACCATATCTGGAACCTCCATCTTCTTTTGGGATCATTCTTCTGATCTCATCTATGAATCACTGCCTTCCTCTCCAGGATGTCCAACTTCTCCCTGTCTCCTTCACATCAACCTGAAAACATGCGCAAGGTTCTTACATCCACTGGAGCCTCGAACTACCCTCCAATGACCACTCTCTTGCCTCCTTGTTGAGTATTCCAGTGCCTCCCAAAGTGTGGCTTGTGGCCAGCAGGATCAACAGCACGTGAAGTGCATCTGAAATGCAATCCTCAGGCCCACCCCAGAGCCATGGAATTAGGATTTCCGTGGGTGGGAGTCCAAGATCTTTCATTTTAATATGCTCTCCAAGTGATTCTGAGGCAACCTGAGTTTGAGAAGCACTGCCTCTGCTCCATGTTTCTGCTTCCTCGCCATTTTGGAATGCCTTCCTATGTCCCTTTACTGTTGGACTCCCCAAGGCTCTGTCCTGGCCTCTTCTTTTCCTGAGCTATCTCCTTTCTCTAAGTGATCTTAGCCACCCAAAGACTGATTTAGTTGTTTGTTTGAACACAGGTATGCATCAATTTAAGAATCACTCCTTCCCTGGCCTCGTCTCCGAGCCTTGAGAACGGCCAGTTGCTTTGTGGACCTTTCTGCCAAAATGCTGCACAATTTTCTAAACTCAGTAGATCTCAAACAAACCCAGTATCTCCTCCTATACCCACTCCACATCTCTTTTAACTGGGCTGCAGGGTAGCACTACCACCCACATAGTCACCTCGAACTCCTCAGCATCCTGCTTCCTCTCACCCACTCTGAGCCAGTCTCCAAGTGCAAACAGTTCCACATCCACCACTTCCCCAGTGTGCACCCTGTCAGTGCTCCTCTTCCCTAATCAGTCCTCCTTCATGCTGCCACCCCATCACCTCCCTGCTTAAGGCCCTTTAATGAATCCCCATTGTTTACATAACTCCTAAGCCCCTTAACCTGGGCTCCAATGTATTTCCCATCCATCCTCCCCTCCATAAACAAATATTTCAGTAGTATCAAATTACCTCCCATTCTGGGAATGGCCCATGCCACTTTGCAACTTTGTGTCTTGGCACCTACTAGTGCCTGATTCTGATATGTCCTTCCTTCTGTATGCCTTCCTACCTCAGCTGGTGGTCCTGGCAAACTTCTATTCATCCTCTAAAACCTCACTCAGATGATGTCAAATCCTCTGGGAAGTCTTCCTTACACTATAGAGTACTTACCAATGTTTCTCTCTGAAATAAGGCTAGATCACCTTCATGCTGGAAGCCTGCCTTATTTGCCTTTGTATAGCCAGCACCAAGCACAGGCCCTGACACTGAGGACGTTTAGAAAAAATTTTTTTCCTTATGTTAATTGGTGCGCCCAACAAAAATTTACTGAACATATATCATGCAAGGAGTATTGTGGATACAATGAGCAAGACAAAAACTCTCTGCCCTCTAAGCTAACAAGTAGGCCAATAATTTTAACAGTATACTCAATTTGACATGAGGGATAAGCTTAGGGAGGTACATGGAGTGACACCTAAATCAGTGTGGGGGTAATCTTACTGTGTCTTTGGGAATATATTCAGTCTTTGGATCTGCAAGGAAAAATGACCATTTGTATTTTTAAAGGCTATCACAATGTCTAATCATTGATATTATTGCCAATAACAGGCATACTTGTCCTTGGGCAAATGTCTTTCCCTCTACTTAATTCTGAGGAGGAAAAACATGAAAATAACTCTCCACATGATTTTCTTCATGGCAGCTGCCATGCAGGTAAACAGGAGCCCCTCAACAGATTTTCTTTCAAATAGGGCTGAGAAAACAGTAAGGCCTTGGGTTGCTGACGGTCATAATCTGTGTGCTCCATCTCTGTCCCCATTCCATGAGCTTCTTTAACCTAATCTTCAGAAGTTCTGTCAGCTGATAGAGAAAGCCAATGCTAAAAGGGCACAATCACGATGGCAAGTTCACCTGCATACATCTCTTCTCCCTCATCCGTTTCACACCATTTGGGCCACAAGATGTATCACCTTTGTGTCATTATTTCTTGTAATTTTGTAATGTTTATTTAATTTTTGAGAGAGAGAAAGAGACAGAGCACAAATGGGGGAGGGCCAGAGAGAGAGGGAGACACAGAATCTGAAGCAGGCTCCAGGCTCTGAGCTGTCAGCACAGAGCCCAACGCAGGGCCCAAACCCATGAACCGTGAGATCATGACCTGAGCTGAAGTCAAGACGCTTAACCGACTGAGCCACCCAGGCGCCCCTAACTTGTGTGTCATTACTAAAGGACATCAAGGTATGACAAATTCCATTTGTGGGTGATCCCCCTTCAAATTGATGATCAATCAAAACACATAAAAGGACACATAACTAAATCAAGCAAGGCTTATATTCACCACACAGTAATGAAAATATCTGCTCTGAGGAAGAATGTTTTCTGTAGTTTTGGAGTTCTTTAGAATTATGGTTTACATACCCTGCTAATGGCTATGGTTCCTCAACTTCAAGATATGTGTATCACCCCCAAGCATTAATTGCAAATATACCAGATTAGCAATTCTCAAATTTGAGCAAGCATCAGAATTATCCGGAAGGGCTTGATGTCATGTGAACTTCTGAGTCTCAACCCTAGAGTTTCTGATTCAGTAGGTTGAGGTGGGACCAAAGATTTCCTAGTTCTAAAAAATTCCCAGGTGATACTGATATTGCTGATATTGCTGCTTTGAGAAGCAGCAAAGTCAAGGGTAGAATTCCTATACCTGCCAATCTTTACCACCAAGAGAGACCCATGCTACTTATGAGAGGAAAACCTCAGCTGTTATGTAAAAGCTAAGTTTTGGGAAAGCAAGAGGAACATGGGTTCCAAACGCTTGCAGTGCTCTTCTCCTGTGAAACACAACTGCAGCAAAGGCAGAAAATACCCACAATAAAGAAATCATTCCCACGATTTCCATTCTCCTGAGGTTTCCTTCTCCTCACAGAGTGGTGCCAGTGGAAAGAAGAATTTTAGTAACTACTATTTATCCTGGCTTAGTGACTGATGTGTTAACATCAGGTGAGTTTAAGAGTCCAATTAACATTTCAAGCAGGCACCCTGATGCTCTCAGGAAAAGAATTAAGGATTTGCTGTCACACTGTTCTGTCCTTCTTTATGTTTCCCAAAGTTGAAGGGATTATCCTCTATATTATTATCAAAATAATATAGATGGGGAGGCACTTGTGATGGTTAATTTTATGTGTCAACTTGACTGGGCCAGGAGGGGATGGGGCCCAGAAGTTTGAACAGGATTCTGGGCATGTCTGTGAGGGTCTTTTTTAGATGAAGTTAATGTTTGAATCAGTAGACTAAGTAAAAAACAGACTGCCCTCACCTATGTGGGTGAGCCTCAGCTGAAGGCCTGAACAGAACAAAAAGGCTGAGTAAGAGGGAATTCTTCCTTCCTGACTACCTTGAGCTGGGATGTGGATCTTTCTTCCGCCTTCAGACTCGAACTGAAATGTTGGCTCTTTTGGGGTCTCGAGCCTGAAGGCTTTTGGACCAGAACTTACACCATTAGCTCTCCTGGGTCTCTGGCTTGCTGCCTGAAGATCTTGAGACTTCTCGCCTCCATAACTGCACGAGCCAATGCCCTATAATAAGTCTCTTTATCTATATAAAAAGAGATTACACACACATACAAGGACTCACATCCCATTGATACTGTTTCTCTGAAGAATCCTAATACAGCACTGGACACAAATTTCTTTCTAAATCACCTGTTTTCTGCTTTAATTTCTACTTAATTAAAAATCAGCACCATTCCTAGCAACCTCTACCAAAGTCCCTTTAAAGGATGTCTGTAACTAGACATTTCAGTAGAGGTGATTCTGATTCAGTGACTCACTGGTGGTTTCAGCCCTGTTGTGCTCTCAGCCCTGGTGAAGTAAAGTCCAGGTTGAAACCTGCTGAAAGGGGAACATGTGCTCATTTAAGATAGCCATTGTTATAACCTAGGCAGTGTTGATTTTTCTTTATTATTATCTGAGAGTAGAGAAGTTAGAAATGATATCAAAAGCAGAAACAATGTTTGTGGTCTCCATAATTTGCAAGGATCCTGCTCCATTTCACACACACACACACACACACACACACACTCCTTGTCAAATTTCTGAAAACTTTTAGCTGTACTTTTTGAAAGTAAAAAAGCCATAGAGGACATATCAATTAATTAAAAAGAGTAACAGCATTTTGCAGGAGATAGTAACTTAAAGAGAAGCATCTGATTGGCATGAGAGAGCAGATAAGCTGTATAACATTAACACTCCACTCTAAGTACTAATATAGGTAACCACTTTAGTAATTATGCCATAAAAAAAGAATGTTCCAATGGTTTTGATGTGCCTATTGGAATAAAGTTAGGACATTTTCCTTATAGGTAGCACAGCGTAAGATGAAGGAACCCGAGAATACTATTCAGAGTAAGAAAGCTACCATTGAGGGCCTCAGTGATTCTGCTTCTACCAGAGCAAACGGGGCTACTCTATAGGTTACTGGTATCTGGTAGATACTCACCTGTCTGCCAGGTTCAGGGAAATTTGTGTATTAGTCCTGGTATAGGGAATACTGTTGAGGTTAGCTTCAGGAGATCCAGATAATGTGAGTCTGGGTCAAAAATAATATTAATATCAATGGTAGCTTCCATTTAATTAGCAGTGATAATTACATTAATAGCTAACTCTTAGAAGAAGGTATTTTTAAGTGACCTGCCTGAAGCCATACAGCTAATAAGTAGCAAAGATCTGGCCCCAAGTGCTTCCCATTCCAAAGCATGTTCTCTGAACTGCAATTCATTTCTGCTTTCTAAAGCGCTAGAAATAACTAATCTTTAAGGAAATATCATGAATCAAATATAAATAAATAAACAAAAAAAACAAACAAATAAATAAGAATGAGATATCACATTAAGTCTAGACTATTATTTCAATTAGGATGATAGCCACTTGGTCAGGAGGCCAAGAATCCCAGTACTGAATGGAAATATTCACATGTACATACAATGAGGAAGGGGCTGACAAGGATCCCTTTTTTGACCAAACTTTGGTCCAGCTCTTCTGAGCTCTCTTCTTGACTAGACTGTGTCCTAAAGCTACCACCCTCAGCCTGCTTAAGGCCAGTTCAGCACAATCCTGCCAAACCAGTTTAGCAAGGATCCCCCAACCCTGGGTATCTAACCAAGTTCCTCTTAGTAATTTCCCATCCACTGATGCCTCTCATCCTGCCTGTTGGCTGCAACACCCCAGCTACTTCTGTTGTATCCAGAGTTGAGTTCCATCTCTCACCCCTACTGCAACAGTCTTGACCCCTAATGCATTAGTCTTGAATAAAGTCTTCCTCACCTATTTAATTAGTCTGATACAACTTTTCTTTGACAGGGCATAGGCAAACACTGGAAGAGCTGTTAGTATGGTTGTATTCTCTCACCCCTGCAGTCACAGAGTAACTTGGTGATGACTCAACAAACCTACAATTACAAGGAGCTCCCAAATCCAGCCTATCTAGAGAGTTTTCCAGAATGCTTGGTTGTGGGAACCTTCCTGCAAACTAAAAAGATAAGCCAAAGAGTGTGTGTGAGGGAAGGGAGGGGGGTGGAGGAGAGGAGAAGACCAGGCTACAATTTTAAGGCAGAAAGCCTTCCAGTTTAAACTGGTGGGTATAAGACCTTTCTCCTCTCCCATCCAAAAGCTCACGGAAATGCTACAAAGATATTTCGAGAAAGAATGAAGTCATAACAGCAGTACAAAAATAAGAAAAGGTGGCCATAATAGGCCCAGAAATCTTGAGAACCCTTAGAAGGCAGAGAGCATTAGAATGCGGTTAACAAAGAACAAGCTAAGGACACCACAATTTAAACACCTCAGGGGAACAGAGGTCTTGAAAAGAAGTTCCATGGAAGCTTCGAAGTGAGTGGCAACAGATAGAAAGTACAAAAGTGCCCCACAGACAACTATTAGGGTAATTTGTTAACAAGCATTCTAGGCTGCTGGCAAAGTTGGGACCTCCAGTGTTCTCCGCCTAAACAAATTTAGCTTTTGCCCTGCAGCTAAACATGGAAAACTGGTCTAGAAAAGAACAAAAAAAGAGCAATTGGTAATGAAACTATACTTATTGGGGGTGGGGAGGAAATCCAATAGAAGAACTGAATTTATTAGAACATACACAGGCAAAGTCTCAATTTGTTTTTTTCTCTCTCTCTTTTTTTAATTTATTTTTTTATTTTTTTTTCAACATTTATTTATTTTTGGGACAGAGAGAGACAGAGCATGAACGGGGGAGGGGCAGAGAGAGAGGGAGACACAGAATCGGAAACAGGCTCCAGGCTCTGAGCCATCAGCCCAGAGCCCGACGCGGGGCTCGAACTCACGGACCGCGAGATCGTGACCTGGCTGAAGTCGGACGCTTAACCGACTGCGCCACCCAGGCGCCCCTCTCTCTCTCTTTTTTTTTGGTTAGCATATAGTGCAATAATGATTTCAGAAGTAGAATCTAGTGATTCACCCCCTACATATAACACTCAATGCTCATCCCAACAAGTGTCCTCCCTAATGCCCCTTGCCCATTTAGCCCATCCCCCCTCCACCCCAAACCCCTCCAGCAACCCTCAGTTTGTTCCCTGTATTTAAGAGTCTCTTGGGGTGCCTGAGTGGCTCAGTCAGTTAGGTATCTAAGTTCGGCTCAAGTCATGATCTCATGGTTTGTCAGTTCGAGCCCCGTGTCGGGCTCTGTGCTGACAGCTTGGAGCCTGGCGGCTGCTTCAGATTCTGTATCTCCCTCTCTCTTTGCCCCTCCCCTGTGCTCGCTCACTCTCTCTCTCTGTCGAAAATAAACATTAAAAAAATTTAATTAAAAAGAGTCTCTTATGTTTTGTCCTGTTTTATATATTATTTTTGCTTCCCTTCCCTTATGTTAATCTGTTTTGTATCTTAAATTCCACATATGAGTGAAGTCATATGATATGTCTTTCTCTAATTTCTCTTAGCATAGTACACTCTAGTTCCATCCATGTTGTTGCAAATGGCAAGATTTCATTCT
The DNA here is from genome assembly GCF_018350175.1 of Felis catus. Classification (NCBI taxonomy): domain Eukaryota; kingdom Metazoa; phylum Chordata; class Mammalia; order Carnivora; family Felidae; genus Felis; species Felis catus. The sequence goes on along the minus strand of NC_058371.1, from coordinate 49,973,503 downwards.
TTTTGATAGGCAAAGACTCAATTTGAAATATGGACATAAAGGAGAACTTTCAGAATAAAGAGCAAATAGACAAAAATAAGGAAATAAGAAAAGATAAGACTTGTGGATGTTAGAGCCAGGTAGCCTAATATTCCTTCAATAGGAATTCCAGATGGAGCAAAAGAAATAAGAAAGGGAAGGAAATCATAAAAGATATTGAAGAAAATGTCTCTGAGCTGAAAATGAACCAAAGTCTTCAGATTAAAAGGGCCCACTGAGTGCTGTGCAGAGCAAACGAACAAACACCCAACTTAGTCACCTTCTTGGGAAAGTTAAAACTTCAAGAAATTTTGAATGTTTCCAACAAGAGGGAAAGATGTTTATGAAGAGGAAAGAGAATTAAACGAACATCAAACTTCATCAACAATACTGGTTGCTAGAAGACCATAGAGAAATGTCTTCAAACTCCTGAGAGAAAGAATATTTGGAGCTCTGAATTCTGTGGTTAAACGATCATTCAAAATATAACATTCAGATTATGAATAAACTGTTTTTTATTTGATAAAAAACTCAAGACAGTCTACAACACTCATCCTATATGAAAAAAATTACTTCAGGTGTTCGCTCACACAAAATGAAAAAAATCCAAGAGAGGGAGTGATCTGGGTCTCATGAAATCATGGCAGGCGATTTTATGAATGAGATGCTCTGTACTCTTCTGTGGGTCATTTGCCCTTTCCTTCCACCCTGGTGCTCGCTGAGAGATGAGTCACCGAACTCAAACTCGGACATTGGCCTTATTCCTTTCTTTAATCACTCCAACCCTACACAGATGTCCCCCCACCACCACCATCTGACTTTTTGTCATACTTTTGGTACTGGTGTACTATAAAATCCCAATTATCAGAGGGCTCTCTGGAATATTGAGCTTTTCTCGCTAATGCCCTTAAAATTTCTGGCTCTCTTTCAGTGTTTGTAATTTTTAAAATAGTTTTGATGGCACAAAAACAGACACATAGACCAATGGAATAGAATAGAAACCCCAGAACTAGACCCACAAACGTATGGCCAACTCGTCTTTGACAAAGCAGGAAAGAACATCCAATGGAAAAAAGACAGCCTCTTTAACAAATGGTGCTGGGAGAACTGGACAGCAACATGCAGAAGGTTGAAACTAGACCACTTTCTCACACCATTCACAAAAATAAACTCAAAATGGATAAAGGACCTAAATGTGAGACAGGAAACCATCAAAACCTTAGAGGAGAAAGCAGGAAAAGACCTCTCTGACCTCAGCCGTAGCAATCTCTTACTCGACACATCCCCAAAGGCAAGGGAATTAAAAGCAAAAGTGAATTACTGGGACCTTATGAAGATAAAAAGCTTCTGCACAGCAAAGGAAACAACCAACAAAACTAAAAGGCAACCAACGGAATGGGAAAAGATATTCGCAAATGACATATCGGACAAAGGGCTAGTATCCAAAATCTATAAAGAGCTCACCAAACTCCACACCCGAAAAACAAATAACCCAGTGAAGAAATGGGCAGAAAACATGAATAGACACTTCTCTAAAGAAGACATCCGGATGGCCAACAGGCACATGAAAAGATGTTCAGCGTCACTCCTTATCAGGGAAATACAAATCAAAACCACACTCAGATATCACCTCACGCCAGTCAGAGTGGCCAAAATGAACAAATCAGGAGACTATAGATGCTGGAGAGGATGTGGAGAAACGGGAACCCTCTTGCACTGTTGGTGGGAATGCAAATTGGTGCAGCCGCTCTGGAAAGCAGTGTGGAGGTTCCTCAGAAAATTAAAAATAGACCTACCCTATGACCCAGCAATAGCACTGCTAGGAATTTATCCAAGGGATACAGGAGTACTGATGCATAGGGCCACTTGTACCCCAATGTTCATAGCAGCACTCTCAACAATAGCCAAATTATGGAAAGAGCCTAAATGTCCATCAACTGATGAATGGATAAAGAAATTGTGGTTTATATACACAATGGAATACTACGTGGCAATGAGAAAAAATGAAATATGGCCTTTTGTAGCAACGTGGATGGAACTGGAGAGTGTGATGCTAAGTGAAATAAGCCATACAGAGAAAGACAGATACCATATGGTTTCACTCTTATGTGGATCCTGAGAAACTTAACAGGAACCCATGGGGGAGGGGAAGGAGAAAAAAAAAAAAAAAGAGGTTAGAGTGGGAGAGAGCCAAAGCATAGGAGACTGTTAAAAACTGAAAACAAACTGAGGGTTGATGGGGGGTGGGAGGGAGGAGAGGGTGGGTGATGGGTATTGAGGAGGGCACCTTTTGGGATGAGCACTGGGTGTTGTATGGAAACCAATTTGTCAATAAATTTCATATATAAAAATAAATAAATAAAAATAAATAAATAAATAAAATAGTTTTGAATGTATTTGTCTTATCTTTTGCCAAAGTAAACATGCAGTGAACAAAATGCAACTTGTTCCTCAATTCAGGATCTTGTATTACCACAGAAGGGCGCACCATTCCCCACAATCAAAATGTTTGCCTTAACACCCAGAAAATCAATAAAGTGACGTGCCTAAGATCACAGCCACTTAGTGGCACAGTCTGGGTTAAAACCCTCATATTCTGAGGTGCCTGGGTGGCTCAGTCTGTTGAGCATCTGACTATTGATTTCAGCTCAGGTCATGATCCCAGGGTCTTGGGATTGAGTCCTGCATCAGGCTCTGTGCTAAGCATGGAGGTGAAGCAGGTGGCTGGCTGCAAACCAGGAGGAAAACTCTTACCAGAACCAAACTATGCTAGCATCCTGATCTTAGACTTGCAGGCTCCAGAATTGTAAGAAAATAAATTTCTGTTGTTTAAGCCACCTAAGCAGACTGCTATGGACCAAATGTTTTCTTTCCCCCAAATTTATTTGTTGAAACCTCATCCCCAGAAGGTTGGTATTAGGAGGAGGGACGTTTGACAGGGTGGAGCCTCAGGAATGAGATTAGTGCCCTTATGAAAAGATTCTACAAAGATTCCTGACCCCTTCTGCTGTGAGGTTACAGCATCAATGAGGAAGCAGACTTCACCAGACAGTGAATCTGCCATTGCCTTGATCTTGGATCTTCCAGCCTCCAGAACTGTGAGAAATAAATGTTGTTCACAAGCCACCCTGTCTGTGGTATTCTCTTATATAAGCTCGAATGCACTAAGACACTCAGCCAAATTCCATTTCACTTCTCTCTGCTCATTCTCTCATCAATTGTTTGTCAAGTGCATTTTTATCAAATGGTCACTCTGTCACAGATAAAGAAGATGTTGAATACCTGAAAATCTGTATAGCTCCTTCTATAAAATAAACATTCATATTTCAGCATTAAGGCCCCATTAGCTTACTTATTAGGCTTCTGCCTCTTTTGCAAGCATCCCTAAAGAGCCCATATTCATAAATTCATAACAGATTTATGGGACTGTCTTTTTCTTCCTTTTTTTCCCCCAGCAACAAAGTTTCTGTCAAATTTCACCAAACTGTTTTTTAGCTTCATGGTGAGGTAACTGTTTTTCCATCACTCAACAGAATATCTATCATAATTTTATTATTTTTATTGAGATATAATTGACATAGAACATTGTATTAATTTCAGGTGTATATCTGTCACGATTTTAAACATCAAACTGCCCCTTCTAAAAATACCCACGGCTTACACAAGTATACAGATGATATAAAATGTCATTTTACTTTTCACTGAGGATCAGCTTTGAGAATCCCTTTAAGTGGACAAGCAAGCAAGCACACTCGCGTTGTTGACAAGGCTAAGAGAGAAGACCCAGCTAACACCAGGTCAGGCCCCACTTGCATTCTGAAAGGTACGGAGATAGCAATATTTTCCTATTTTTCTCTTCTTTTCCCAAGAGTCTCTTCATAACCCCTATCCATTGGAGCAGCGAAATTCTGGAGTGTGCATTTTAAGATCAAGTGTCTGCAGTCCGGTGACCAGCCTGGACCAGCAGTCTCCTCAGCCCTGTTACACAACAGAAAAAAGAAGATAACCATAACCTCTATCTGAAGTGTGTTCCACTGAGGGCGGGTTTAAGAAAGTTGTGGTAAAGTGGAAAAAACTAGGGGTTTTGACAAATGGCGGTCTTCACGTGGGGGTATACAAACACTTTCTTCATGGTACGAGGCAACAGCAGCTGAGGGAATCAGTTTCCATATACTCAACAAAAACTCAACAATTTACCTGCCTGAGATCTTGCCTGTGCTGCATGAGCAAATTCTTCCTTTCCCCGGTAGTCCTTCTTCCACTTTGGGAAAGATGAGAACACCTCTCACCCGTGCTGTTCTGACTGTGGCACACTTCCCTGGGCACCAAACAGAAAGAGGATTGGGAATACCAGGGTTCGTGCCGAGGCAAGATATGGCTTTAAGGACTGAGGAAGACATGCTTGTGTAAGGCAGGAGGTTTCTAAGGCTAAGTGTTCAACAAAATTGAAGGAGACCTCAGAGAGTCACAAACTTAGCATTCAAAATGATTTTTGACAATAGGGCAACATAGGATTTTTGGCTCAGAATGAGCTCAAAGAATTAACTGAGAACACTGTAACACAATTCTTTCCATTCTCTCTCTCTCTTTTTTAAATTTTTTAGTGTTTATTTCTTTTTGAGAGGTGGGAGGGGAGGGGCAGAGAGAGAGGGGAAGACACAGATTCTGAAGCAGGCTCCAGGCTCCAAGCTGTCAGCACAGAGCCCAACTCGGGGCTTGAACTCATGAATTGGGAGATCATGACCTGAGCCAAAGTCGGACACTTAACTGCCTGAGCCACCCAGGGACCCTAGTTCCTATCTTCTTTTTGTATGAACGGGATTCCCCTGTGTTTCTACTGAGAAACACAATTGATACTGAACGCTGGCCTACTCTAGCAGTGAATAATAATCAAACCCAGATACATATACTCACTGTGGTAAAAAGCCCATCTCTCTCCTTAGAGGATATATTTCCACCAAAATGTAACTTTATATTTAGTAATTATTTACTAATTTGGATATATATTATTGTTTTGACCAAGTATCCTGCTAATAATTGTAATGATAACTCCATCAGAAGAGATTATTCACGAGCACCTGGGTGGCTCAGTCAGTTAAGCATCTTCCTCTTGATTTCGGCTCAGGTCATGATCACATGGTTCATGGGTTGCAGCCCCACATCGCGCTCTGTGCTGACAGTGTGGACCCTGCTTGGGATTCTCTCTCCCTCTCTCTCTGCCCTCCCCCCACCACAAAAAAATAAATAAATAAACTTAAAAAATATCTATTAAAAAAAAGAAGAGATTATTCAATGATCATAGGACTTATGGTCACAGGAAATAAAAATATTAATTTCAATTTATACATGTATATAGTTATATTGTTGCAGTACAATAGGGTGACCACTGAAAGATTTTCAAGCATAAAAATATATATGGAAAAAGTCCATATATATGGAAGTGGAATGGAAATTCAAATTCAGGGGGAAAAAAGGAATGATATAAAATTTCTGATGTTTAAAGGAGAGCTTGTTCCTGTATTCTTTTAATGGATGATGGTGGGTATCAGACACTATTAGATTCCTCTGTAGACATTTAAAAGAATAAAGTTACAGTTTTCTGGGTGTGCCACATACATACATATATAGGGACATCTGAATGGATATATATATATATATATGTATATATATATATATATATATATAAAATGGTATATATAAATATATCTGTGTTAATGCTCTGTAGTTTAGAATCTATGGTTTATATGAATATATTTAGATTTTATTTATAAATTATATAAAATATAAATATATTCTTATATAATATAATATACAGCTTCAGTAGAGATATATGTGTGTGTGTGTGTGTGTGTGTATATATATATATATACATTCCTATATATGTGCTATATCATATAAACTAAATATATATGTGTGTTTACATATGCCTAATAAATATATAGATAGATCTGTATATATTCATGTTAAGACTTTATATTTTGGTGTGTATATTTTAATAAATGCACATATACATATACATGCACACATACATATTTGCACATTTATATTTGTGCTAAGGCTTTACACTGTATATAAGTGCATACATGTATTATACATATACACACACACGCCTCAACATGAATATACTTGTGAAATTATGTAATTATATACAATTACCAAAATTCTTCAAATTGTACACTTAAAATTGACATTTTATTGTATGTAAATAAAACAAAGAGAGGAAAATTCTCCCCATTAAGATAGGAATAGGAAAAAAAGGAAAAAAGTAGAAACAGAGGCATATTTCCCTGGTATGATTGATAAATATCTTGTGTATGTGTATAATGGCTTAACACACACACATACACACACATATATATACATACATATGTAAGTGCATGTATATTCAATTTTTTTTAATGTTTATTTATTTATTTTGAGAAAGGTGCAAGTAAGTGAGGGGCAGAGAGAGAGGAGGAGAGAGAATACTAAGCAGGCTCCACGCTCGGCCCTGAGCCCAGTGCAGGGCTCAAACTCATGAACAGTGAGATCATGACCTGAGCTGGAATCGAGAGTCTGACACTTAACCAATTGAGCCACCCAGGCACCCTTCAGCAATTATTTTTTAAAGTCAATATTGACAATGAACTCTAAAATATATCCTTCACAACTAAGTAAACAAAATAAAATTTTAGATAGAGACTGTAAATGGGTGAAGGGGGCATGTAATTTTACAAAATCCTCTGGAGGATGTGCCAGCCAAAAAGTTTGAAAATCCCTGGATGCTGATACAGGATAATATATATGGGTGAAGCCAACATAGCAGAAACAGAGAACAAAGAAACCATCAGTACATTTTTGCTACGAAGATATAGGAAAGCTAGATTACAATGACATAATGTTTACATTTGCAGTAGACATAAAAAGTTTAAAAGCAGCTCTTTGTTCTCCTGCTTACTGTGGGGCAGGCACTGGCACATGTGAAGGAAAAGAGATGACAGCACAGGCACGCAGTTTGACCTGCTGATGCCAAGGCGTCACCAGATCGAATCTGGGAAAATGACCCTGGGTTCCGGGACAGAAGCCCACACACATGCCCTTCCACTGCAAGCCCAGGTCTCAACACCTCATGTCAGGACTCATTCCATGACTACCTGAAACAAGGCCTCATAATTACTTTACTTTGGAGGGGAGAAGTCAGTTCACTTGAACCCTTACCAAGTACAGAAATCTTTGATCAGTAAGGTTTAACCAGCTTCTTTTCCCAAATGACACTGCAAACAAATTTATTGTGCTCCTAGGGTACCATATGATATCATTTTATAAATGCAGATGATTCAAAAGCAGTAAATGCTTCGTCTTCGCTCTCAATAAACCTGCCACCTAATCAGGAGGACAGCATCCAAGTTAAGACAACTGAAGAACAATTCAAAGCAACGTGAAAGAAGCATGTAATAATCCCCCAAGAGAAACAACAATTCTCATACTTTCCCAGTGGATGTATGGTACAATCCCTGTGGAAGAAATTTGTGGACAGAGATCCCACAGAACTCCTGTGGACAAAGATAAAAATTACAACCAAGTATCTCCTTTGACCTAGTAATTTAACTTCTGGGAATTTGTGTTTCCGGCCATACTTAAGAAATAGCATATATACAAAGTTACTCATTGCAGCATGACTCAAAATAACAAAAGATTGGAAAGGATTCAAATACCCTTGAATAGGGAACTGGTTAAATAAATTACGCTATGTATATACAACAGAATATTTGAAGGTATAAAAATGCATGAGGAAGCTTTCAGTGCACAGGTATTTTTAAAAGTCTCCAAGATCTACTAAGAGGTGTGGAGGGTGGCGGGGAGGAACCCCAGCAGGTTGCAGAAAATGTATGTACAATGCATCCTTTTGTTTACAAGGAGGGAAAAACAAGAATGTAGAATATATCTGTATTTGCTTTGATATTCATAAGTAAACTCTAGATGAATACACACAAAAAACTAAAAGCTGAGACCAGCAGTGAGTTGGAGGGGGAAAAGAGGGTGCCGTGGAAGGGAGGAGGGAGACTTTTGCTGTATAAAACACACTGATCTATTTTGAACCATGTGAATGTCCTTCCATTCAAGACAATTAAGAAGACAGTAATGTAACAACACCCCCCAAGGAGGCCCAGCATAATGAGGATGAAACTGGTTTCCATGGGACTCCTCCTTGCCCTATGTCAGGCATGGACCTATGCTTCGGCCAGCTCTGTGAACAGTAGGGAAAATGAAAGGGAGCGAGAAGACATAGTTTCTGCACTGCAGCACTGAAGGCTTCTGAGCCACTGCCCAGCTGAAATGCTTCCCTGCCCAGTACCTCTCGTTCATGAGAGCCCAGATTCCATTCCTGCCTCCCCTGTTGCCAGGATGTTCATGCCCAGCCATCCTCACCAGTTACCAGAATCCTCAAGCAGCTGGCTTTAATTTTTACTATGGCAGGGTGGGGTGGGGGTGGAGGTAGAAGGGGGAGGGCAGGGTTGATTAAGTAAATTTCTATTAAGGGAAGAGTAACGCGCAGGAGGTCAAAGAGTCTGGGACAGATGCCTGGCTGCCTGCCAAATCAAGCTTAGCAAATACTCCCCAAGCTTAGCAAAGATACCAGAGAAATCTGCCCAAATGTGAATGCTGATGGCTTCAAATTGTGTAATCATGGGTGATTTTTTTTTCCCCTGGTCTTTATGCTTTGATGTGCTTTCCAATTTTGTTTTTAAATCAGTATAGATTACTCTTAGAAAACAATATTGCAAAAAAAAAAAAGAAAAAGAAAAAGAAAACAATATTGCATACAATGTGAAAGATGTATATATATATTAAAAACCAAACCATGATTCTTAAATAGCCCAGAAACTTTGAATGATAAAGAAAGGCAGCTCAAATGGGCAGCATAAGAATTTCACAGGCATAGGGGCACCTGACTGGCTCAGCTGATAGAGCATGTGATTCTTGATCCTGGGGTCATGAGTTCAAGCCCCATGTTGGGCATAGAGCCTACTTAAAAAATAATAATAATAACAAAATACAATTTCAAAAAAATTTTACAGCTCTAAACAATAAAAATAAGAATACTGTAATTTTTCTTTTAATTTTCCTATAATGCTGAAGATGTCACCTAACTGTATGTCAGTGTGACCTGCCTCGTCAGGCTAGGCAGAGTGGAACTGTCCATGGTTCCAGGGCAGGAAAGGGCAGACATTTAAGAGATGCCTGTATTAGTCCTAGCTTTCCAGGTCACAGCCAGGGCCTGCCCAATCTTTCTTTCATTGAGTTTGAAACTCTGTATCCAGCACTTCAAACCCAAATGGGGCGCTCAGGTGGCTCAGTCGGTTGGGCATCTGACTCTTGATTTTAGCTTAGGTCATGATCTCATGGTTCGTGAATTCAAGTCCCAGGTCGGACTCCATGCTGACAGTGTGGAGCCTGCTTGGGATTCTCACTCTCTCTCTGCCCCTCTCCTGCTTGTGCTCTCTCTCTCTCTCTCTCTCTCTCTCTCTCTCTCTCTCAAAATAAATAAATAAACTTTATCATTATTTTATCTTTTTTTTTCTTAAAATTTAAATCCAAGTTAGTTAACAAATCGTGTAATAATGATTTCAGGAGCAGAATTTAGTAGAATATCCATCACTTACATATAACACCCAGTGTTCATCCCAACAAGTGCCTTCCTCAATGCCCATCATTCATTTAGCCCATCCCCCCACCCAACACCCCTCCAGCAACCCTGTTTGTTCTATTTATTTAGGAGTCTCTTATGGTTTGCCTCACTCTCTGTTCTTCTTATTTTTGCTTCCCTTCCCCTATGTCCATCTGTTTTGTTTCTTAAATTCCACATATGAGTGAAATCATATTATATTTGTCTTTGTCTAATTTCGCTTAGCATAATACATTCTAGTCCCATCCACGTAGTTGCAAATGGCAAGATTTCATTCTTTTTGATTGCTGAGTAATATTCCATTGTATGTATATATTTACTACATCTTCTTTATCCATTGGTCAGTTGATGGGCATTTAAGGTCTTTCCATAATTTGGCTATTGTTGATAGTGCTGCTATAAACGTTGGGTGCATGTGCCCCTTTGAATCAGCATTTTTGTATCCTTTGGATAAATACCTAGTAATGTAATTGCTGGGTCATAAGGTAGTTCTATTTCTGATTTTTTCAGAAACCCCCATATTGTTTTCCAGAGTGGCTGCACCAGTTTGCATTCCCACCAGCAGTGCAAAAGTGTTCCCCTTTCTCTACATCTTTGCCAACATCTGTTGTTGCCTGAGTTGTTAATGTTAGCCATTCTGACAGACGTGAGGTGGTATCTCATTGTGGTTTTGATTTGTATTTCCCTGATGATGAGTGATGTTGAGCATCTTTTCATGTGTCTGCTAGCCATCTGGATGTCTTCTTTGGAAAAATGTCTTTTCATGGCTTTTGCCCATTTCTTCACTGGATTGTTTTTTGGGTATTGACTTTCATAAGTTCTTTGTAGATTTTGGATACTAAACCTTTATCTGATATGTGATTTGCAAATATCTTCTCCCATTCCATCAGTTGCCTTTTAGTTTTGCTGATTGTTTCCTTTGCTGTGCAGAAGATTTTTATCTTGATGAGGTCCCAGTAGTTCACTTTTGCTTTTGTTTCCCTTGCCTCTGGAGACATGTCGAGTAAGAAGTTGCTGCAGTCGAGGTCAGAGAGGTTGCTGCCTGTTTTCTCCTCTAGGATTTTGATAGCTTCCTGTCTTACATTTAGGTTTCTCATCCATTTTGAGTTTACATTTGTGTATGGTGTAAGAAAGTGGTCCAAGTTCATTCCTCTGCATGTTGCTTTCCAGTTTTTCCAACACCATTTGCTGAAGAGACTGTCATTTTTCCATTGGATATTCTTTCCTGCTTTCTCAAAGATTAGTTGTCCATACGTTTGTGGGTCCATTTCTGGGTTCTCTATGCTGTTCAACTGATCTTAAATAAATAATTTAAAAAAAACTCAAATGATGATGATAGTCCTTTTCATCTCAGAACCTTAACAAATACTTTTTGAAAGTGGGCCAGTTTTTCCTTTCAGCTCCTTAGTAATTGTGGGAAAAGTAAGTTAATATTCAAATTACTGGATTAGGTTTGGACATAGTTGAGGCTAACAAGGTTTCTCACCATTTAAAAAACAGTTTTACCTAAAGAAAAGTCAGTAGAGTTAGATGCAAAATCGAGCCCTTCAGTGCTTGAAAAAATATAGAGTTGGGGCACCTGGGTGGCTCAGTTAAGCATCTGACTTCAGCTCAGGACATGATCTCATGGCTTGTGGGTTCAAGCCCCACATCAGGCTCTGTGGTGACAGCTCAGAGCCTGGAGCCTGCTTTAGATTTTGGGTCTCCCTCTCTCCCTGCCCCTCCCCCTGCTCGCACTCCCTCTCTCTCTCTCTCTCAAAATAAATAAACTTAATAAAAAAATTTTTTAAAGAAAAAATATAGAGTGGCCCTTGATGTTTGCAATGGATCCATCCTAAAACCCTCCTGAATCCCAAATGTGACAACAGCATTATCACATAGAACTTTCCCCTTTATTAGTCTTTTGACTATAAATGATAGGCACTCGAATGACAAAAAAAAGTAGTATATCACATGACAGAATTCAAGGAATGGCTGAACAACCAAATCTAAGAAAAGATAGGAGTGCAGTAGGCTACCAAAAAAAATAGGACCCAGGGACACATACACTGTCCAAACTCTGACCATCTCTCGTTTATGCTTCTCCAGGCAAGCCATTTTCATTTCCTACTCCACATGATAGGAAACGTGGCCATTGAGAGGTCCATCTAGTATCACCATTGGCAAGGAGTTGCTCAAATTTTTTCTGGTCTTAAGTTCAAATATCCTGAGAAGAGTCTTTAATTGGTCAGCAAAGGTCAGGTGTCCACCCTGGACCAATGAGCTCTAAGAACATGGCAGTTCCTTCTAGAATCACGTGGTTGAAGTAAAGGAAAAGCTGATCTCAGTATACAGAAGGTGCCAGACAGACCAAAATAAATAAACAAAAAGACAGAGGGCTACTACACTCCAGTATAAAAGAATATTGTAAAACTGAAAAATGTAAGTGACATTTCAACTTTTATGGGAGTCCTTTTTTATTTATGCAGCAAAGCTACAGCGAGATAAAGAGACTGGGCCTTTGCCTAGGTGCTCTCAGAAGCAAGGAGCTTCCCTCCCACACACCAGCCTCACAGCACACACAATTCAAGATTCTTCCACCTTAGCTCAATCCAAACTGTTATGTCATGGATTCCGATTGCTCACAGATGGTAAATTATAAATAACAAGGGTCTATAATGCCTCAGAGAAAAGCATTTTTAATGGAAGGTGCTTCTCTAAAATGAATAGATTATATAAAAAGGCAGAATGATTCTCAATGAGCCTACATCCTGACTCATCTTGACACCACCTGCTCCTTACCACCCACTCAGTTACCAACTAAATCCTATTATTTCTATGTCAATAGCAACCCTCCATCTAGTCCCCTCCCCTTGATGTACCACCATCCTGGTTCAGGACATTATAACCAGGCTGAATCATTCTATAAATACTAGAAAGAGAAATAGGATGCCTAGGCTCTTATTTGCCAATACCTATTGAGAAATAAATGATTTTTAGTCCCAAAGTTTAAGATTAATGAAGCCAAGCCTAGGAAATGACAAGAGCATGGATGTTGAAACCAGATAGCTCTGGTTTGAACACAGCCCTGTTACTTACTCTCTGTGTGACCATTGCAAGTTATTAGATTTCTCTGAGGCTGATTTTCTTATAAAACTGGCATAATAATATTTGTCTTGCAGACCTTCTGTAAAAACAGGTGACAGAATTTAAAATGCCCAGAATATTAAGGAAATATCTAATATTTGCTTCTGATATTATAGGACTTATGCTAACCTTACGAAGGTCAATAAGCAAATGCAAGGTAAATGTATAAGCCAGTAGACTAAATCTGCTCCCTTCCTCCCATCCTGCTTTGGCTCACAAAGAGCCACCATTTTTTCCTCCTAAGCCTGGAAGGTCTGCCTAAATAGTAGATCTTAGTTTCTTTGTTAAACACTGCTTTGATGCAGAACAGTTATCTGTAAGAAAAAGGCTTGGAGTCTTTCTTGGGACTGTATTTAAGGAGACAGAAAAGTTTGAGAATGCTAATTCCCTGAATGCTTTAGTAAAATTTGAGTAACTTAAGTAATTTTCACACCATACTGCTGAACTGTTAATGATGGGGTTAGGAGGAGTGTGTAGCATGTGCCAGTAAATTTAAAAATGTTTGAAGAATTATGACTAACTTGGGGTAGGAGAAAGAATACAGGGCTTTGGATCAAACACCTGGAGTATTCTGTCCTATATTATTATATGATATAGATTGTAATGGAATATAAGGATAGAAGATGTAATTAGAGAAGATTTTGCAATATTAAAGATGGATTCAATAAGAAGATCTTCTGGGGCACCTACGTGGCTCAGTTGGTCAAGCATCCAACTCTTGACTTCAGCTCAGGTCGTGATCTCACAGTTCATGAGATCAAGCCCCATGTCTGGCTCTACACTGACAGTGCAGAGCCTGCCTGCTTGGGATTCTCTCTCTCTCTCCCTCTCTCTCTGCCCCTCCAAGCTTGTTCTCTCTCTCTTTCTTTCTCCTTCTTTCTTTCTCTCTCTCTTTCTAACTCTCAAAATAAGTAAACATTAAAAAAAATCTTCCTGAAAAATTTTTTTAGTCAAATTCAACATAGAGTAAACTAATATCTTGTGACCTTCTGAGGACAATGAGGTCAACAAAATGTCCTAAGAATCTTTAAGCCAGAGAAGTTTCTATCTCTTTTTCCTTATTAAACAATCCTACAAGATTATGACTAGGGAAACCAATTCTGGTACTAAAAGTAAATACTATGTTGCTTTCTCCCATTTTAGGTAACATTTATAGGACTTTACATCTCAGAGAAAATCTCTTACGTTGTATTATAGAGAGTGCTACTATCTTCCCAGCAAGTATCAGCAAACAAACAACATAAGCCATCAGTGAAAAAAATGTAAAACACTGCTGAAAGAAAGTAAAGATCTAAATAAATAGGAAGACATCCCATGTTCATGGATTAGAAGATTTAATATTCTTGAGATGATAATACTACCCAAAGCAACACATAGATTCAATGTGGTCTCTATCAAAATCTCAAAGGTCTTTTTTTTTTGAAATGGAAAAACCCAACCTAAAAATTTGCACAGAATTTCAAGGGACCCAGAATAGCCAAAATAACCTTGAAAAGGAAGAACAAAGTTGGAAGATTCACACCACTTGATTTTAAAACTTATTACAAAACTATATAGTAGTCAAAACTGTGTTGCTGGCATACAAACAGACATATAGACTAATGGAATAAAATTTAGAACTTAGCAATAAACCACATCTATGGCCAACTGATATCAACAAGGGTGCCAAAAGCTCTCAAAGGAGAAAGAACAATCTCTTCAAAACTGATGCCGGGAAAACCAGATGTCCACATGAAAAAGAATGAAGTTGAGCCTTACTTTATACCATGTACAAAAATTAAGTCAAAATGAATCAAAGACCTAAATTTAAGAGCTAATACTATAAACTTAGAGAAAACATAGGGGAAATTTTGGATTGACCTTGCATGACCTTGGATTTCGCAATGGTTTCTTAAATATGATACCAAAAGCATAGACAACACAAGAAAAAATAGATAAACTGGACTTCATGAAAATTGAAAACTTCTGTGTATCAAAAGATACTATAAAGAGAATGAAAAGACAACCCACAAAATGGGAGAAAATATTTGCAACTCATATATCCAATACAAGTTTAATATCCAGAATACATAAATAACTCCTAACACTCAACAATACAGAAACAAACAACCCAGTTTCAAAATGGGCAAAGGGAGTGGTAGAAGGGAGAGACAGATAAACAGGTGAGACACAGAGGATTTCAGGGCAGCGAAATTATTCTGTCTGCTACTATAATGGTGAATATATGTCATTATATATTTTTAAAACTCATGACCCCCAGTGTAAACTATAAACCTTGGGTGATAATGATGGAGTACCTGGGTGGTACAGTCAGTTAAGCAGCTGACTTCTTGATTTCAGTTCAGATCATGATCTCAAGGTTCGTGGGATCAAGCCCCATGTCGGGCTCTGTGCTGACAGCATGGAGCCTGCTTGGGATTCTCTCTCTCCCTCTCTCTGCCTCTGCTCCACTCACACACACTCTCTCTCTCAAAATAAATAAATAAACTTAAAAAAAGATAATGAGGCATCAATATAGGTTCACTGATTGTACCTCTCTGGTACTAGATAAGCTGATCCCAAAGTCCAATGGAAGAATAAAGAACTAGGAATAACAGAAAACAATTTTGAAAAAAATAAAAACAAGGTAGACCTCCTGTCCGTATGAGGTATGAAGATGTATAAAAAGTTATAGTATTTAGATAGTGTTATATTAGCCCAGGAATAGATAACTAGATCAATCAACCAAAGAAGTCCCCAAAACAAACCCAACTGTATGGAAACTTGATTTCAGACAGACATAACAGATAAGTGGAGAAAGAAACTGATTTATTTATACAATAAACGTGCTGGACTCATTGATTATCTGTATGAAAGAAAAAGAGAAATGGATACCAATCACAGAATAAATTCTAGATGTGTTACATGATTAATGTGAATATCAAACCTGAAAAAAAATTAGAAAGAAAATATGCATATGCTTTTGGATTGGGAGAAAAAAAAATTTAATAAGACCTGAAGAAGCACCTGGGTGGCTCAGTCAGTTAAGCGTCCAACTCTTGATTCTGGCTCAAGTTGAGATCTCACAGTTCGTGGGGTTGAGCCCTACATCTGGCTCTGTGCTGACAGTTTGGAGCATGCTTAGAATTCTCCCTCTCCTCTCTCTCTCTGCCCCTCCTCTCACTTGTGCTCTCTCTCTTAAAATAAATAAATATTTAAAAATAAATAAGACTTGAAAACACAAATAATAAAGATTGTAAGGTCACTAAGTTTAAAATTAAATTTGTCTGTATATTGAAATACCCCATAAACAAAGCAAAAGACAAGCAAGAGACTTGGAGATCTCTGCACAGTGTATGACTAGTAAAGGGTAAGTAACCAGAACATACAATGAACTACTTCAACCCATAAGAAAAAGAACAACACAGGAGACAAAAAAGCAAAGAATATGAACAAATAATTCAACAAAGAGGAGACTCAAATGGCCAATAACCACATGAAAAAATGTTCAACCTCATTAGTAATCAGGAAAATACAAACCATTATGAGAAACCATTTCACATGGATCAGATTGGCAAAAAATTGTAAAAGTCAGACAACAGTAGGCATGACTATTATAAGTAAGGCAGTGCAGAAGCAGAAGCTGTCACACAAACCATCAACTGGTACAACCACTGTGGAGAGAAATTTGGCGATATCAGGGTACATTCACTATGACTCAACAATTGCAGCTGTAGACAAACACCCTAGAGAAACTCCCACCCAAGTGTACAAGGACCCGGCTACAAGAATGTGCCTCAGAGCATCATGCGTTAAGTGTGTTTATCCACATATGTATATGTAGCAAGTGACAGAATGAAATCATGCCCTGTAACAATAATTCAGAACAGTCATGGCCTCTGGAAGGGAGGGAGGGAGGAGAGTGAAAATGGGGGGAGGGTTTCACCGAGGATTCAGCTACATGCATACATTTTCTTAAAAAAAAAAAAAAAGGAACTGGAACAAAAAGGCAAAATGTTAAGATTTGACAAAACTAAGTTGTGAGTACATGATGTTCTTCACACTTTTCTAGACCCTTGAAATATTTCATAAGAGTAATTTTTGAAATTCTAGCAGTAGTTAGCCAGCATGGCTTTGAGGACATGAACATTCCAGACAGTTGGGCAACTACAGAAGACGAGAGATATTTAGAGCTGGAGAAGCTGCATCTTTCTTTCCTAAAGACTCCGAGCCAGGAAACATAAATGATGCAACACCATCAGATACAAACCGGAGGCATCAACTTCTTTATTTCCTTCCCGGTAGGATGATCAGCATCAAGGGAACTCCCCTGGGAGTCTCCCCCCAGACCCCATCTACGTGCCGCTCTCAAGACTGCATCGTGACTTCTCCCTCTAATGGTGACCCCTTTTCTACACATGGAGGAGAGTCATTTATTCCCTCTCTGAGCATTTCCTGCAAAGATAATTAAGTATTTTAATACGAAATAAGGAACACTCAAATTTCATTCCCTTGAAGCTCCCACTGCAGAGCAAAAAGTGTTGGCAAGAAAGTGAAGAAAATAACAATCACCAATGACTTACCAAGTGTAGGCGGCAAGGTGTGGTGGTGAAGTGGCTTTGAATATTAACTCCTCCACTTATCTGCTAACTTAATGTACATTACCTCTCTGATGCTCAGTTTCCACAACATCAAGTAACAACAATAATCCCTACCTCACAAGGTTAATGAGAAACTAAGATTATATATGAAAATCACTCACACAGTGCCTGGCACATAACATATTCATAGTAATAACAGAAATTTGCATTATCAGTAACCATGGGTTGGACTACATTGTATTTAATCTTTGCATTTGCTAGAATGTAAACTCCACGATAACAGGAAAGTCTGTTTTGTCTTTTTTGTTCACTGGTAAAACCCAAGTACCTAGAACTCTGGCCCCCACTAAACACTCAATAAATGTTTGCTGAATGAATGAGTGTGAATCTCAGTATTTGGCACATATTAGGTACTTAATAGTTGCTATTTACTGAGAGCTTACTATGTGCTAGGCATTATACATTTTGTATCTCATTTAATCCTTAGAACAACAATGTATTATACTATTCATTTTATACATGAAGAAACCAAGGCCCCGAGAAATTAACTTACTTCTCCAAGCTCACAGAGTTAAAGGGAAGAGCCAGGATTTGATTCCAGGTTGTCAATTTTCAGATATTTGTTGAATTAATAGCTCAGAATTATTTTGACAATTTAGTAAATGTTCACAGTAGTTTGGGTAAGAGTGATGAGTTACCCTAGGTGGCCAGGTGAATTATTATGAATTTTATAGTAAATTGATTCCCCTTAATTTAGTATTTATTATGTGTACCTATGGCTTCTTGGCAAAGATTGGCCATGTTCTAGTCCAGGAGTAGAGCCCACTATCCAGTGTCTCTGCTGGGATAGTAATGAGGAAGTTCTCCACATTTCACAGAGAGTTACTGGACAAAAAGCTAAAAATTAAATGTCCTAAGTTCTTTTATTTTTTTAATTTTTTAAATGTTTTTATTTATTTTTGAGACAGAGAGAGACAGAGCATGAGCAGGGGAGGGGCAGAGAGAGAGGGAGACACAGAATCTGAAGCAGGCTCCAGGCTCCGAGCAGTCAGCACAGAGCCCGATGCGGGGCTCGAACTCACAGACTGTGAGATCCTGACCTGAACTGAAGTCGGACACTCAACCTACTGAGCCATCCAGGCACCACTAAACGTCCCAAGTTCTAAAGAGAATTGAAGTAAACTAGTGTGCTTTCTTCTCACAACACTCCAACTAACATAGCTATTGATTTGGAATCCACTGCATCTAGAAAAAACAGTATGAAGGCAAGAAAGTAAAAGAAACACTTTCCTTTTCATAAGACCTCAAATATCTCCACATTTATTTATAATCAATTACTTCTCAAGAAAAAGATGATAGAAAATAATGACATTAATGAAAACTGTTTTGTTCGGAGCAGTTTCTAACTTAAATATAACCTTATAGAAATTTATTGTATAAAAGTTTAAAAAATTACAGATTAAAAAATTGATTTCATTACTACCATATAATCTTTGTATCTCCTCCTAGTCATTTCTGCCTATTTTTCTTCTACAAAAGTGGGGTGAAACTGCACACTTTATTTATTTATATATAAATACATATATTGAGAGAGAGAGAGCATGCATGCCCATGGGAGAGAGGCAGAGGGGGAGAGACACTTAAGCAGGCCCATGCCCAGCACCAGCCCCATGCAGGGCTGAATCCCACAACCCTGGGATCATGACCTGAGCCGAAATCAAGAGGCGGATGTTCAACCAACTGGGCCACCCAAGTGCCCTGAATCTGTATACACTTTATAACTTACGTTTTCCAATTAATAAAGGTAACTATCTTTATATGTCCATAAGTGCATCTTTTTTTAACTGAGGAATTCCATTGTATTTATATGTTAAGTCCCAGTGACTAAAAATTCAAGTTGTTTCTGATTCTTCCCCATTATAAACAAGGCTGAGATGAACATGGTAGAGATAAATCTTTTTGCATGTGTTTAATTATTTCCATAGGATCGATTTCGAGAAGTAGGCTTGCTGGGTCAAAGGGTTACATTTGGAATTTTTTAAGTTAAGCACAGACATCTGTTTTAAATATACTTTAACTTGTCTTTCACTTCATTTTTAGTTTCCTTTTTAGTATCAAGAACTATGACAAATAACATGCCAAGCCTCCAACAGAGACTGGTTGATTGAGCATCTCCTTATATATTCTATTTCTCTCTCTCCTTTTTGGAAGAAATAATATCTGCAAGTTAAAAAGAAGGGGGTAAGGATGAAACAAAACAATGTTGACCCAGAGTGAGAAAGACTAGTTGGTAATACTGTGGCTTCTCAAATAGGGATAATAAAAGTGCATGGCTCATCAGAATAAAACAAAAAAACAAAGGAAGAATAGCTGGCCCCCAAAATAGGTTGGGAAACAAAATTCCATCATCAAAGGCATATGCACAACATTGCATTAGGCACCCTAGGAAGATTTAGAAGAAAGGAAATATGTAGGGCTAGTCCGAGCCCTTGAAAAGCAGGGCATCATGATGAAAAAATATATTGAACATTATATTTTAAATTAATGCTTGAAGAACATTTATTTATACACAATCTCTGAATGAACCGTCAAGGCATTTTCTTTTGGAATAGGTCCATTAACTGGAGTTTCATAATGCTTTGGTTAAGTGGTTCCATTTTTGGTTTCCTTACAATTTTTTTTTTTAATTTTTAACAAATTAAGTGGCCTTGAGGATAACTTGCACTGGTCTACCTTCTGCTTCCCTGGAAAGGATGAATTTACATCATTTGACAAGCCTATTTCAGGTTTTTTTGTTGTTACTGTTTGTTTGCTTGTTTTTGTTTTCGCAGCCGAAAATTAAAATGTCATATAATTTGAGTTCTCACAAAAATAAAGTAAAATAAAAATTTTACTAAATTAAAATTTTAAATTAAAAAAATTTTAATTAACTAAAAACTTTCCCTAATATTTGTTTCATCACCCATACCCAATTCTTTTTTTTTTTTAATGTTTATTTATTTTTGAGAGAGAGCGTGAGCAGGGGAGGGGCAGAGAGAGAGAGGGGAGACACAGAATCTGAAGCAGGCTCCAAGCTCTGAGCTGTCAGCACAGAGCCCGACACGGGGCTCGAACTCATGAACTGTGAGCTCATGACCTGCGCTGAAGTCGGATGCCTAACGGACTGAGCCACCCAGGTGCCCTCACCCATACTCAATTCTATTATAATTATCCTTAGTAAGTTACTCTCACCCAGTCTTTTTCCACACCTCGACTTGGCTTTTATAAAAGCAATTCTCATCGCTTCTTGGCCTTTTGGCTAAAATCAAGTGTAGAAGCAATTCTCTTTTCAAGCTCCTGTTTCATATTGGACATCAGAGAGGCAATGGAGAACAGAAGTTCACACAAGTTAAACAGAAGTGTGCTGCTTCCTTTACACAACATGAGTGTTCCTCAGATCAAATCCAGATGGCATCTACTCAGTAATTACCCTTCTGAGGCAAAACAGTGAAGCAATGAATCCAACGCGTAACTTCTAGTTCTTTGTTAGAGAGCCAAGGGCATCCACCATCAACCCTACCTGGGAGGACAGAACTCCAGATGACACTTGGGTATCCACAGACCAAGGAGTGGTTTTCATCCTGAGAAAGTGTTAGAATCTATTGAGATGTACAGGATCATGAAGTATATTTTAAAAAGTAAAACGTGAGGTTAGAGGCAATAAGATTCCTTTGAATTAATATAATAATCATACTACACTAGTCTGTTAGAAGTGCTGACATCATGATATCATAGAAGAAGAAGCCATTCTGCAAGTCATGAGCTCTGAGTTCTAGTCCAATTAGCTCTGTGGCTTGTACATGTTACAGTCCCTCTGGGCTGTCTTTCTCATCGGCCAAATGAAGGGAGATAGTGCTAGATGAGTGCTAGGATCCTCTTCGGTTCTAAAACTCTACTATTCTTGGGTGCCTGGGTGGCTCGGTCGTTAAGCATCTGACTTCAGCTCAGATCATGATCACACGGTTTGAGCCCTACTTCAGGTGAGCATGAGCCTTGCTTTGGGTGAAAAAACACAAGCCCCGGGTGAGTCCCACTTCTCTCTCTCTCTCTCCCTCCCCCTATCTCTCTCACTCTCTCTGTTCCCCACCCCCCACACTTGTGCCCGAAAGAAAGAATGAAAGAAAGAAAAAAAACTACTATTCTTTAAGGAGGACCAATAAGCACAGTTTCAAAAAGGCAGTAGACATTGTATTCTAGATATTCCAGTAGCCTATTGAAACAACCTAGATTCTAAAATCGAGAAGAAAACTGGAAAATCCCTTAGGACAATAATGTCTCATTTTATGTCACAATTGCAATAAATATTTATTGAGTGTCTTACTCTGATGCTGAGGATATTTCACAAAACATGGGAAATGTCTGCTTTCGCAGACTATATGGTCTGCTGCGGGGTATAGATGATTTAACAATTACATCAGAGTGTGATAATTGCTAAGATGGGAAAAGTAGAACGCTCTTACAGGAAAAAATGTGTGCACAATGCAATATGGAAGGCTTTTCTCAATACAGTTGTATCTAATGTGGGAACTGAAAAGAGAAGTAGAGGTTCATGAGGAAAGGGGCTCAAGAGGGAAATGGTCCAGGTGCAGGGAGCGCTACGTGAAAAGATGCACAGCCGGGAGACAGGTGGCTAATCTGGCATCTATGGCTGAACTGCCTAGAACAAGAGATGAAGTCAAAAGTGAAACAAGCAGGAGCTGAATCACACAAGTGTTTACAGAACTTAACTTGCCTTTAGCTTCCCACCAATGTGGGGTCATCAAAGGCTTGTGATAGGATCAGATGAACATTTTCAAAAGATGACCCAGGTTGGAATGTGAAGAAAAAATTGAGAAAATCACTGGGAGGCTGTTGCAGGAATATAGACAAAAAGTGGTGACCTGAACTAAAATACTGGCAGCAGAGAGGGGATAGATATTTAGAAGCTGGGATGGGACTTAGTGATTAAGCAGTGGGGGAAGAGGACTCAAAAAATGATTTCTAGAACTCCAGATTGAGAAATTGGGTAGAAATTTTTCCATTGTTTGTTAAGAGGATTGGATATAAGCCTAGAGTTGCTGGCAGGCATTTTGCCATCATTTGGAAAGAGGCTGCCTGAGAATGGAGTCAACACAGGAAGAACAAAGCTAAGAGATAGAAAGAGTGAGGCTGTTTGTGACGTCCTTATTTTATGTCTCTGGACCGGCTATCCCAGCAGGCACACGAATCAATGCATTTCCTTTGCTGTGGTTTTTGGTGGTGGTGATGGTGGTAGTGGTGGTTTGGTTGGTAGGTTGTTCAGTTCAATTTGAATTGGGGTCCTATTACTTGGAACCAAAAGAACGCTGGGAAGAGTGGGGGCAGAACCCAGGGTAGAACTACCACTGAAGAGGTGACACAGGAAAGTGAGCCCAAGAAGAAAGCAAGAGGAAAAAGGAACCCAGGAAAGTATAGTGCCAAAAGAAGAGAACTCTTCAAAGAGAAGCATGTAGTCAGTAAAGTCAAATGCTGTTGAGAGATAAGACAAATGCACTGGGGTCAACAACACGGCAGTAGTCGGTGGCCTTTGTGAGGACAATTTCAGTGGAGTGATAAAAGTACAAGCCAGAGTAAAGAAAGCTGAAGAGTTGAGATGAAGAAGTAGAATAGAAACAATTCTAAATCAAGAAGCTGAGTTGTGGAAGCACCTGGGTGGCTCAGTTGGTTAAGTGTCTGACTTCAGCTCAGGTCATGATCTCATGGTTTGTGAGTTCAAGCCCCACATCAGGCTCTCTGCTTTCAGTGCAGAGCCCACTTCAGATCCTCTGTCTCCCTGTGTCTCTGATTCTCCCCTATTCATTCTCTCTCTCTCTCTCTCTCTCTCTCTCTCTCTCTCTCTCTCTCTCTCAAATAAATGAACATTAAAAAAAATTTTTTTTAAATAAGTCATGTCGTGAAGAGAAGGGTTGCCCGAGGGAGTGGTTTTCAGATGGGTGAGATGGAGGCATGTATCAAGGCTAGTGCCAAGGACTCAGCAATCATTGGGAGGGGTCCTTGAGAAGGAGAGTGGAGAAGGTCCAGAGCACAGGCCAAGGCACAGATTTAAAGGCAGGCCCTAACTCAAGGAAAGGATACCTCTTGAGTTGGGACTGTACAGAAAGAGCAGAGGATACATGCAAAATTAACCAGACATTTTCACATGGCAGTAGGAACTCAAGGCATTACTGTTTGATCGCCTCTATCTTCCCCGTAAAGTAGTGGGCATGGTCCTTTGTGGAGAGCAAGGAGAACCTGGGTGGTGGGAGGTTTAAGGAGAAGAGAGGCGGTTTGAAAACTTGCTCTGGGGAACAGGAGAGAGGCTAGGAAAATAAAAAAGAATTGACTAGAAACTCTGAGGGCCCACTTTATGACAGTAACCATTCCCTGGTTTTACCCAAATCTGGTAAGTCGAAGAAAGAACAAAACCTGAAAGTAAATTTCTAATGATAATGAGACAACTGATTTACAAACAAGACCATTATAAGAGAGTCTCTTTTATAAATAAAAGAAAATGTTAGTACCGGAATATTCGTCATTACTCATCTAAAGGAGGAACTGTTAAGTATGCTTCTATGACATTCAGCTTTTCTGCACAGTGAACTGCCAACTTGATGGAGATAAACCACAGGAAGATCTCACAAAATGGCGTGACCAAGCCCAAAGTGGCTGATAAGATGCAGCAGGCTAGGAGATGATAAGGAGTCTGGGTTTTCAAAGCAAATCAAAATTCAAACCATGCTGGTAAACTAAAGGTTTTGAGATCTTAGTGACAGCCCAATGAAGAGATCAAAGTTATGGGCAACAGCTCTCTGCTCTCTGTAAGAGCAGATACAACCCCTTGGGCTGACAGAATATCAAATATCAAGAGGCTACTAGATAAGGTCCCTTTGCAGTGTCAAGACTCTGAAGTTTCAGATGAGAGTGACAAGAACTCATGTGAGGCATCTGCATGAAGAGATGGCCTTCCTCCGTCCAGTTAGCTATCTATGTGTTCAAGTTTATCCATATACCCTGTTCCATTACCATCATGTGGTTTGGGGACCATATTAGCTCAGCCCTTCCTGAAACATCTTCTCCAAATTACAATGGAGTCTTGTGATGTCTATCTTCAGGAAGCTATGATGCCAATACTCTGAAGAGTGTTTTTTGACTTTTAGGGTTGAGGGTACTCCTAAATGGAATTACTCAATGTTCTTCAGAAAACAAAAACAAAAACAAAAACCCAGCCAGGAACTTTGCTATCCTGGGTCCTCCTTGCCTGGATTTTCGTTTATCTGCCCCATTTCTTACCTATCTTTCCAGGTCCTTGAGCTGGAGAGTTCATTCCTCCTTTAGAATACTGTGATTCTCCTTCTCAGCCTTCACACGTGGAGGTTACCACGTCCCAGAAGTAAGCGATTAGGACATCTTCCCTAACTTTGAAGGATTCATAGACTAAGTAAATATAAAGGGACAGGTGCTGTGATAGGAGGTAGATGGGCAAAAAGGTGGGAGTGATCATCTCTTCCAGCATGGGCAGAATTTTACATCATTTTCATTTGTCATGAAATAGTATTCTTCTGACTTTTTTCAACCATGTAAATATGTAAAAAACACTCTTACCTCACAAAAACAGATATGAGCTTGATTGCCTGTGGATGAAAGTTTGCTGACCCCTATTCCAGGCACTAGTTCCCAGGGCAAAGATGGCCTCCTTCATTTTTATCTACTCAGTTTATTATTATAACTGATACCAATAATACTAATACACACCAACTGTTGAGAACCTAGGTGCCAGGTAGTATGTACTACAGAGAACTGCTTTGAAGAATAAACAAAATAATGCATGTAAAGCACTTCACATAATGCTTCATCCAAAGTAAGCATCAATAATTATTAGCTACCATTACTATTTTTGTTTATACATCTTATCCCTGATCAGTAAAATGACTCATAAAAGGAAGATATTACCATCCTATGGAGGATGAGAAAAATGAAGTAATTTGTGAAATCACATAGCTAATAAGTAGCAGAGCTAGGAATTGAACCTGATTTATCTGACTTCAAAGCTGTGGCCTTTCCATTACCTCACAACCTCCTGTTTAGTTAACATGAAGTAAATTCACTGCCTGCTTGTTACTTGCTGGTCGACCCATGAGCAGCTGGTACTATTGTTCCTGGAGCCCGCCATCTTGTGTCAAGAGTAGCACAGGGCTTATTCTATTCTTGCTTCAAAGCTTAAATGCCTGTTGGGCCACTCAGTTCTTGTTTCCTGCCAAGGGATACTCTTCTTTATGACAGTAAAGATGACTAAACTCAATGAACAGTTAAGCCTTTTCCTGCTCAGGTGTCCAATTCTGTCCGCTTCCCCAAGTTCTTCTGATGACTCATCCTTAGGTAACTTCCTGAAAATGACTCCCCTGGGATCCTACCACAACAGCATTCTAACAGAAAAGTACTTTACACTTCCAGTGATAACTCCAGATAGTTTCCACCAAAGCTAAGAGTGTTAGTTGCATAAAAACCATTCCTATCTGCATGATGTTTTCAGAGTGGATTATAAAATAGTATTGAAGATATTGTCCACAGCTTCAAAATTATATTCAAGGGAGCCTATGTGATAAATCCTTCTTTGAATTTAGTTCCAGGGGAAAAAAAAGGTCTTCTCTATAGTTGAATCTGTATATTTTATCTTGCCAGAATATGATGTAACCCAACCTGTTTCCTTTTATATTGTGGCTTCCAAGAAACATAAAGCCAAATTCCATGCCAAAGCGTCTCATCCCAGGTGCCTAGTAGAATCTATTTCTGCTTCACTGCTATGACCACTTTTACATGTTACAATTTTAAATCTAGCTTGAATACACTGTGTGTCTCCTCTACGCCAGGCACTGTGACTTTCTCATGTGCCCATCCTTCTTAAGTGGTTTCAAATCTGGTGCTTGTTTTACTGAACTACCCTAGTGCCTTATTTTTTAAGTTCTGTTTTACCTTATGTCCTATACTTAAGATCTCCTGAAAGCAGGTAAGTCCATACACTGGAAAG
The DNA here is from genome assembly GCF_018350175.1 of Felis catus. NCBI lineage: Eukaryota > Metazoa > Chordata > Mammalia > Carnivora > Felidae > Felis > Felis catus. The sequence goes on along the minus strand of NC_058371.1, from coordinate 49,947,051 downwards.
AAAAAAAGGCTCCATTCACCATTATGCACATAGTTGTGAAGGGCCAACCTGGCTTTATCCTTACAGGCCTCACGATAGGGGTGTCATTCCATGAATATCAGGGCTTTTCCAGATTGCCCTGTCTTCCACATCTCTCTCTTTCTACCTCTGCTTGTCTCTTGTGTATCACTCTTTTTGTTTATCTTTTGGGGTTCCCACTGTGGGTATCACTGACCCTCCATGCAGGCATTAAGAACTTCAGGCAATCCCCACACTTGTCTGTGCCGGGGAGAGTTACATGAGTAGGACTCCCATCCTGATGGGTCTGCAGCCACCAGACACACGTCCTAATGAGAATCCTTTAGCTCCATGTGGCTTCCTCTCGGGAAGCACAACTCTCTTTGGTATCTGTCACCCTCACGTCACTTCCCCTCCAATTGTATCTGTTCCCCTCTTGACCTTTCTGTAAGTCAGGAAGGTTAATGCAACTTAGAGTTTATGTCCAAGGGTGATTGGCAGAGCAGCATCTAGAATAAAGCTGGCAGACAGCTGTTACTTGATGGAAAAATTGGAAACTGGAAAGGATATGTGGCACAACAGAGGCCCTCAAATATTTGATAATGAATGAATGAATGAATGAATGAACAAACTCTAACTTCTCCCCACTTTCCCACCTTGATACCTAGACAAAGCCAGCAACCAAACACCAGTGCCAAGCACGCAAATTTCTGCAGTAATTGTAATCCTCTGCATTGACTGCAGCAAGGCTAATAAAGATGGAAATCCTGGTTTCTTTCTCCTTAGAAAGAAAGCCAAAGCACACCTCTGTCAGCTCAAAGAGGTGCCTTGCCAGCACCAGGCACAACTGTCTGGCAGAGGCCAGGTTTTTGCTTTAAATTCTCCCTTTGCCTGAACTTGCTCAGTGACCCTGGGCAAGTCACTTGACGACTCTGGATCTCACTGTGCTCATCTGTAAAAGGTGGAGGTTGAACTAAACGGTACCTCTGGGACCTTCCAACTTTACACTTCCGTAATCTGTCCTCCGGGAATCCAGCCAGCATTCTTTGCTTGGGCTGGGCCTTTTGAGATGTCTGCTTTAATTTTTGACTTACATTGCCTAGTCTTCTTATCACAAATTTATTTAAAGTTTCTGGACTTTGGTCATCTGACCAAAGTGCTCAATAGGCTCAATAGGCTCAATAGGCTTTTTTTTTTTTTTTTTTTTTTTTTGTGGTGGCGGTGGTGGTAAAATAAAATTGATCACTTTAGCCATTTTTAAGTGTATCATTCAGAGTCATTAAGCACGCTCACACTGTTGTGCCACCGTCACTTCTGCTAATCCACAGAACTCTTTTCATCTCATCTAAACTGAAACTCTACCCATTAAACAGCAGTTTCCCACTCTCCTCTTCCCCTGTGCCTGGCAACCACCAGCCTACTTTCCATCTCTACCATATGTAAAATCCTATACTATTTGTTCTCTTGTGACTGGCTCTCTACTTAGCATGATGTCCTCAAGGTTCATCTGTCTTGAAGCACATGTCAGAATGTCCTTCCTTTTTAAGGCTGAGTAAATAATACTTCATTGTATGGATAGACTACGTTTTGTTTATCCATTTGTCCACTGATGGACACTTGAGTTGATCCCCCTTTTGACTCCTGTGAATAATGCTGCTATAAACACAGGCATACAAACATCTGTTTGAGGCCTTGCTTTCACTTTTTTGGGTAATACACTGAGAACTGGAATTGCTGGATCACATGGTAATTCTATGTTTACTATTTTGAGGAACTGTCACACTGTTTTGTTCAATGGGACGTTTAAATGCAAAGACAGAACTACTTAAGAAGCTAGGGTTGCAGGGGTGCCTGGGTGGCTCAGTTGGTTAAGCATCAGACTCTTGGTTTCAGCTCAGGTCATGATCTCACGGTTTTGTGGGTTTGAGGCCCACATTGGGCTCTGCACTGGCAGCACAGAGCCTGCTTGAGATTCTCTGTCTCCTTCCTCTCTGCCCCTCCCCCACTCATGCTGTCTCTATCTCTCAAGATAAATAAAATTTAAAAAACTGGTATTGCAGTCTTTTTGCCAGGCTGACTCCTGAGAGGTGTTTCCAGGGTATAGATTTGCCTAGAAGGGTTGTCTTGCCTCATTCTCAAGAGGGGCAGGGGCCACTTGCTGTTCAGAATGAATCCTGCACTAGACACTGGATCTGGAGCCACTTCTGACCCTGCCTCAGTATCAACATCTGTAGAGTAACCTAATAATACTTAATTTGCAGAGTTATTATGAGGGTCGAGGATGATGCACACAAAGCACTCAGGTAAGCACTTAGAAAATGAAGACATGAATCTTACCCTGCCCTGATTGCAAAGGGTGGTTCTAAAAACCAAATGAAAATACGAGAAAGCCAGAAATAGTAATGCATTCTACAAATGCTAAGCCCTCATCATTGCTTTTCTAATCACTGCTATCGCCACCTACTTCCTGGCCTCCCAGGTCTAGCCTTCACTCAGGCTTGAGAGTAACTGTCTAAAGCACATACGACCCTGTTGTTCTCCCGCTGAAGATTTCAGTGGCTCCCCTCCCCCTTGCCCAGGCCTTTTCTGCGCTGACCCCTACCTCTCTCTTCAGTCTTATTTCTAATCTTTGTAGGCCTCCTATATTGCCACTTCACCCCCATGATTTTGTTAATACCTGTCCCCTCTACCTGGAGAACTCTTCCTCCCCTTTCCTGGCTAAAAGTCATTCTTTCATATGAATTTCAGGCACTACCTTTTCCAGAAGGCCTTTCCCAACTCCACCAAACCATAATAGGAGCCCATAGCACCATGAGCAGACATCATCGCACCAAGCACACACTTTCTTGGAATTATCTGTAGGTTGATTTCCCCAACTAAATCAGCTTCTTAAAGTCAGGGGTTAGATTATTTGCATTTCCAGTGTTAGCACAGTGTTAGGATGTTTATTGAATAAATATATGAATATGAACAACTAGGGTGGTTTTATTGTAAAGTTGGGATAGTTCACATATGATTAACTCTTGAGTTAATGCTTCTATAATCTCATATTACATGACTCCATCATTAGAATAATTTTAGTATCACTATATAATGATTTTTTTGTTAATTTGGTGTCTTTTTGTTGTTGTTGTTGTTGTTGTTGTTTTGTTAATTGGCACCATAAGGGATAGAAGCCAAAGGGGAAATATTTAAAGGTATTTTCTCTATCCCCTTCTCCTTCCAAAATAATTGGTGTGTCTTTAAATTGAGGTCCTCTGGTCTTCATGGTGCTTCTTTTTAAAAAAAAAAAAAAAGTATTTTGAGACAGAGCGCGTGTGCGCATGCATTCAAGCAAGGGGGCTCAGAGAGGAAGAGAGAGAATCCTAAGCAGGCTCCATGCTGTCAGGGTGAGGCCCGACCTCACCAACCACAAGATCATGGTCTGAGCCAGAAGAGTCTTGATGCTTAACCGACTGAGCCACCCAGGCGCCCCTTCACGGTTCTTTTGAAAGATGCTTTTGCTTCCTTAGCAGGCAAGAACTATCTAGGCCCCTAATTGTATGGTCCTGATGACACGGCCCCCAATAAGAGATCTTCCCTACAGCTATTTTTCACAAGGAGTAGACTAAAGCAGTGAGTCCACTCTCACACTTAGTAGGTGCCTGATAAAGATCTGCTCAAGAAAGGAGTAAATTATGAGTTGCTTGTTTGTGCTAACTCCTGTAAACCAGCTTGTGGCTAGAGGTCAGTTTTTAAGTTGATCTCCTTCAGAAGCAAGAACTGTGCCAGCTGTGCCATTTTTGAATAAGGGCATTGGAAGACTGTAAAAGCAATGGGTTGTTTAAGCTAACCTAAAATGCATATATTTACAGCTGATATAGGAAACATTTGATCTGCTTATTTTTTGTGAGCCCACGAATTTGTATTTAAGTTTCCTTATGTGGGTGTCAGTGTCTTTCCATATGACTCTCTTGAGGCTATGGGCTCACTGATGCTTACAATGTACTATGCAAAGTTATCTCTAACATGTTCTTAAACTGCTCCTTTTAAGCTTCAAGGAGTCCCCTCTTGTTCTTATGGGTGTTGGTGACTATTAACGACATACTGGATTTTGGTTTTATCTTTTGGGTTTATTGCCAATAACTGAAGACCTCATGATGGGAACCACTGATGTATACCAACAGAATTTTTTTCTTGTATTTAGTTTTTTAAAGGTTTGTATCTTTTTACTCATAAATACATAATGCTATAAAATAATAGTAATGTTAAATGTGGAGAATACAAATCTTTTCCAAATAGAAAATATTTTACATAACGAGTAATTCATAATTTCACATTTTGATAGAGAACTGACGTTTCTGGAGCAAAGTACCCAGAGACAGCATTAAGGACCATTAAGAATCCCTGCTTAACAAAAATTTAGAATCCTAACAATTTCTAGACCTACCCTCTTTCCTTGGGCATAGGTAAGGTGGTTACAGTTTGAAAGAATTTTCTTATTTTTTATTGGTATCTCCAATCAAGAGCTGTGTCTAGCAAAAAAAAGAATCTGTGTTGATTCATGGCATTTTATATTTGAAAGGAACAATAAAGAAAATTTAATCATCCAACAGTTCTTTTCTTGGAGGCAAAAATGTTTTATTTTATTTTATTGAGAGAAAGAGAAACAGAGCACAAGTTGGGAAGGGGCAGAGAAGGAGGGAGACACAGAATCTGAAGCAGGCTCTAGGCTCTGAGCTGTCAAAACAGAGCCAGAAGCGGGGCTCAAACTCACCAACCATGAGATCATGACCTGAGCCAAAGTCAGACGCTCAGCTGACTGAGCCACCCAGGCACCTCTAGGCAGAAATGTTTTAGAATCAAGCTTGTCTGATTTCCCATCTTCTGCCTTTTATGATGAGCCAGTTTGCTAATTAGGATCACGTTCAACTGAAGAATATATCTTTTAGCTTTCCTAGTTATAATCTTTATTATTAAACAATAAATGAAACTGCATGTATATCATAAGTAAAATCAATCAATTGATAATGATTAGAATGGATATAATATAGGGTAAGGGTTTTTAAAATCTATATACCTTTAAAAATATAATTTATTTTACGCTGGGGATAGGGATCAGAGGACTAATGGGCTTTTCTGAACCTTTAGAAGTGGGCAAAAGGGACATCATTTTAGAACCGAAGCCTGGAGTTTTCAGGATGGGATTATTTGGGGTTGGCATTATTACCAGGAAGGGAGACTGAATGAATGGAGCCATGCAGTGTGACCCAGAAACAGGCTGAGGAGCACAGACGCCAACAAGCTTAAGCTATCGCAGGTGCCCACTCCCCCATTCAGTGCATTCAATTTGGCAAACTTTATTTTTTGGAAAGCTCAAACTGTGCGATCTCCAAACTAGGCTCAGCTGTGCTGTTAAGGGGGCTCTGGCTGTGGCAGCAGGGACTGCCGGGAAGCAGGTCCTGGGAAGTAGTCCTGGGGTGCGGTGTGTTTGGGTCTATTATAACTTGAGGACACCCACTGGCTTTCGATCAGAGGATAGCCACCTCCGGATAGGGTGTCGCAAGAGGCGCACGCGACAGACGCCACTCACTACCTGAAACAGCAGGGGCTCAGGATCCCCACGCACACTGTGAAACAGACCCCGACCGACATCTAAATTTTCCTGAATTCTCACACATGCACACATCCGAAGAAACCCAGCCCACACCCACACAAGTTCTCACACATTCTAACCCCACCCCGAAGTCTGCACACACAAGGCAGAACGGATGAACCAAGAGCTTGAAATTACCCAGGCACAAACTCCCCAAATCAGGCTTCCCAAAGCCCAACTGAGTCTAGAGGGAGCCGAGAAGGAGTCGCAGACAAAAGAGTTTTAAAACAGATCCCTTGGAGCCAACCCGGTTGCTCCATGTCTAAATTTTGGCAGCTTAAGTCTTCTCCACTTTGAACAAGAAAAGACTCCACACACACCCCGCCACAGGGACGGTCCTGAGAAGCCCCCCTACCTTACTACAGCGCCAGGTGGACAGCTCTCGGAGGCTGGGAAGGGTGCGACGTAAATCCCGGCGGCCGCCCGCAGGAGCCGCACAGCTGTGGGCCACAGCGGCTGCGGCGCCTGGCCCCGCCCCCGCCTCAGCCCCGCCCCCCCGGACGCCCCGCCCCCCGGACGCCTTGCCCGCGCGCCCCAAACCCTCCGGGCTCCGCCGCCGCCGCCGCTTGGTCCCCTCCCGGCTCGCGGACTACAGGGCCCGGTGCATTGTGGGAAGCCAGAGCCCAAAGCTAGGCGGACGCTGACCCCTGGTGGGTGCAGTTCCAAAGGGAGACGGGGGCTCACGGTGGGGGCACTCGCAGGAGCGGCGGGAGCTGCAAGCTAAGAGAGAGGGAAGGCCGACCGCCCAAGGCCACCCCAGCGAACTAGTGTCTATTGCACATCGCTCCTATGTCAGTAAAATAGCACTATAAACCCAGATGCTTTCAAAGTGCCTGGGGCCCCCTGCCTAGTAGTGATATAAGTAAAAACTAAGGAAACTAAGGAAAGCTCTTTTTTTTTTTTTTTAACATTTATTTATTTTTGAGACAGAAACAGAGCATGAACGAGGGAGGGTCAGAGAGAGGGAGACACAGAATCCGAAACAGGCTCCAGGCTCTGAGCAGTCAGCACAGAGCCGGACGTGGGGCTCGAAGCCACTGACAGTGAGATCGTGACCTGAGCCGAAGTCGGACGCTTAACCGACTGAGCCACCCAGGCGCCCCAGGAAAGCTTTTTAAAATAGGGAAATTCATTTTTTAAATTGTAAGACTAAATGACGTCAACGTTATGGAAAAATCTGCACTTAATTTTTATTTCTGGTAAAACCACAGATGGGCTCAACCTGTCTAGAGAATATGGGGAAAAAATGTAACAGGAACTAGGAAACTGGAATCCAGGACTTTCTCTTCTGGGCATGTGTACCTCAAGGAAATAGTTCAAAAGAAGTATATTTTTAAAAAGTAAATTATATAAAAATATTCATAGTGAAAAATTAGAAAATAACAAATGACCGATAATACATGAAAGGCACAAAAATAATACGAACCTATTTAAATAAGAATATGAAGAGTATCACCCTGTAGAATGATTTCTATCAAATAATGTTAAATGAAAAACACAGAACACAAGAAAACACAAAGCCAATGATTCCAACCATGTGAAAATGTATGTGTTCACAAATATAAAAAGAAACTTTGGAGAATGTGAATACAGTTTAATGTGTCTTAAGATTCTTTTATTTTTATTAAATAATATTTTAAACATTTCTAAATTGTTGGGGCTAGTTCTAATTTTGGATAGTATATGCAAGATTTCAGTTTCCCCTGGCTGTAAGCAATAAACAAAGTTATCTGAAAAGAAAAAATTCTGAGGCTGTAGTGAACCATGATAATTTTACTTGTCTACAAATGCTGGTGGGACACAAAAGGAAATAAATTTATTGGGAGTGGGGTGGGGAGGTGTATTAATCTGCTAGGACCGCCTAAGGAAGTACCACAGACTGGGGGGCTTAAACAGATATGTATTGTCTCACATTTCTGGAAGCCGGAAGTCTGAGATCAAGGTTCTCTCTGAGGGCTGTGAGGGAAAAATAAATCTGTTCTGGGCCACTCTGTTGGTTTGTAGACGGCCATCTTCACATTCACATGGTGTTCTCCCTACATCCATGCCTGTGTCCAAATTTTCCCCTTTCATAAGGACACCAGTCATATTGGATTAAGGGCCCACTTTACTCTGGTATGACTTCCTTTTTTCTAACTACATCCACAACCATATTTCCAAATAGATTCATGATCTGAGGTACTAATGATTAGGACTTTAGTAATTGGAGGGTGAGGGAGAGGGGTGGAAAGAGGACACAATTCAACCCATCACAGGATTCCAAGTGTAATCTTACGAAAATTGTACCTGGCGAATGACAAAAATAATAGTATAACGTATGCAATCTCAAAACATATCAAAACCCTAACAACTTAAACACAGTAAAACCAAGTTGATTACAACTTTCTTCTTTCTGTCTTTTAACACCATCCAGGCCTTTTTAGTTGAAACTGGGGATGTTAATGAGCTAACAAAGCCTAGAGGCTTTAAAGATAATATATCTGATGTGTCCAGTCTCCTGCAGCAAGGCCTTGAAGATGTGTCCAAATGCCTGGGAGGAGGGTGGCTTCTCTTGCATTTGAACCTCAGGAACATGGGCAGACAGAACATGGGTTGAGAATTACAGGAAGCAGGATCCCCATCACTGGAGGGCGCCCACAAATACCCTCCTGCTGAAGAATTTATCTTTAGTGCAAGAGGCTGATGAGAGCCCTTGCAGCTTGGGGGAGGATGCCCTACTGGGGAGGAATCTGGTCTCCCCAAACAGAGCCAGCCTCTCCCAATTAACCTTACCACGTGGGTGGGAAGAGAAGCTCTAAATCTTCACTGAGCCCTGCCTCCTACCTTCTGAGGTGATGAGGACTCAGAAGATCTCTGAGAGAAATGAAGTCCTTAAGATTTCTGGATCAGTTTGCTTGTTTGTTCCTTTGTTTAAAGAACCAGAAGCCCAGTCAGTGGTATACTGATAAAAAGGACGACTGGCTCTCCAGAAAGAAAAGCTCTCATTTGTGGGGTTTACAGACTTCTGTGGTGTAAACACTCCCACCATGGCTGATTTCAAGCTGCCAACATGAGCTCACTGAACACAGAGTTGAAGCTCCAGCACACCGCCAAGCCCCCATAACTGGCTTAACAGAGTCTCAAAGCTGGGGAGCAGGGAGCCATATCTGGAGCACCCCAGTGAGAGGTGGAGAGAACGGGCACCCCTTGTGGGTTAGGAGAAGAGCCCCCGGCTGGCAGCCGTACTAGTGGGGAGCCACGGGCAGTGGGATGACTCAGTGAGAAGCAGGGTCCACACATAGCCTCCAGGGCAGTGAGGATGGCCGATGGGCAGGAAGGTCAAACAGAGCAGGCAAAAAGGAGGAAGTGCATTCTTTCAGAGCTGAGAGAGGCTCACCCAGTCTGGTAGGAGAATTAGGATAGGTAGCTTTAGGGCAGGAGAGGCGATCAGAATTTTCTCAGACTGGAGAGAAACACCCCTCTTTTATTTCCTTTATGAGGGCATTTTCCCGGGATGACCTTACCAGGAAGCGACACATTTAGGTTAGAGCTTCCAGGGCTCACACAGATGATCCTTGTCAACTGAGCTAAATCCCACATGGACTTCCTCCCAGTGTAGAGATTTGGTGTCAGGCTGAGCCCAGCAAAGGACACATGTGGGCTCCTCTTACAACAGGGTGAAGCTTGTGTGAAGGCAGGTAAGAAAACCAAGACAACTTGGTGGGTCTCCTGTCACTGACACTGTATCTCAGGGGTGTCGTATATATGGTGGAGATCAGTGGTGAGCCTGGGCCACAGCTTCGTAACTCTTGCCTAGCCACACCTGGCAGTGTTCGTACTCAGCACTGCTTTCAATACTGTTCTTGTACAACACATCCCCCATACCTGCCAGAGCCATCTGTCTCACAGGCAAACCTGATCATATATATGTTCCTCCTACTTAAGAACCCTTTCCTGGGGCCAGTTCACTGTCATTCGGCACACAGGCTTTTCCCGATCTGATGTCTATTCATCCCTCTAGCTTTATCTGCTGCTCTGCTCCTGGTAACTTCACTCTGTCTAGGTTGCCATTCCCAAACAAGCTCTGTTTTCTTGATTCTAGGCCTTCTTCTTGTGTTTCCTCTAAGTTTTTACTCTTTTCCTAGCTCTATGAGTCTATTCCCATGCCAGGATCTTGAGTCACATCTATAGTTTTATTATTAAATTCCTGGTTTTTTTATTTTGCTATCTTTTTATTGTGGGAAAATATATAGGACATAAAACTTACCACTTTTCATCAAAAAATTTAGTGGCATTAATTACATTCACAATATTGTGCAACCATCACCACTATTTCCATAATTTCTCATCACCCTAAACGGGAACTCTGTACCTATTGAACAATAAGAACCCACACCCCACTCATCCAACCTCTGCTGACATCAAATCTACTTTCTGTCTCTATGAATTTGTCTATTCTAGATATTTAATATAAATGGAATCATACAATAGTTGTCCTTTTGTGTCTGGCTTCTTCTATTTATCATAATATTCTCAAGGTTCATTCGTGTTGTAGCATGTGTCAGAACTTCTTTCCTTTTCCATGGCTGGATAATATTCCATTGTATAGACATACTACATTTTGTTTACACATTCATCTGCTGATAGACACTTGGATTGTTTCCACCTCTGGGCTATTGTGAAAAATGCTGCTCTTGAACATTGGCATATACTTCACACATTTTTCCCTCCTCACGATAAGATCTTATTTCTCTTGTAGACCTGGTGAACTCCTATTTATGGTACAGAATCCTTTGTATGTAGAAAATGGAGCCCGAACCCAAACCTCCTGACTATGACCAAAGATGTTTCCACTTTGCCCCACTGAATGACAGTCTTTCCTAGATGGGCTATCAAAATGCAAGGGTGGGCCAAGGGTGGCAAAAGTGGGTCTGCATCTGATACTCATAAATGTCCCCAGGCAGCCATTTTCATAAAGTAACAATATGTGTAGGTCACTGTAGGGTGTGCATGTATGAATAAGTTAACAGAAGAGTAGAAAAGAATGGGAGGCAGATGAGAAAGAGAGATGAGAATAAATGGTCGTGTGAATACTTAACAGAACTTTAGTCAAGCTACTAAATCATACTATAACAACAAATATGTCCCAACAAGGACCAAGTAGGTGGTGGGATGCCAGCATGCAACTTCATTTTGTCTGTTTTTACATGAAAATAAGTAATAGAGCATACTGAAGACAAACAAGGATATTTAATTGACCATATATTAAGTGGCATGATCTAGACTGAATTGGTCAAACCCAACTCATTGCTATTAATCTGACCCCTAAGAAATAGTCACTGAGAGCCTCTTGCTCTCCCCTGCCCCAAGGCCTTGAGACCTTGTATTGAATATTGTCAGCACTTACTGCAAAGTTGTAAGACATTCCAAATTGTACACTCAGAAGTCCTTTTATTTTTTTAAGTGTATTTTATTTATTTTGAGAGAAAGGGAGAGAGAGAGAGAGAGAGGGAGAGAGAGAGAGAGAGAGAGAATTCCATCAGGCTCTGCACTGTCAGCACAGAGCCTAATGCGGGGCACGAACCCACGAACTGTAAGGTCATGACCTGAGCCAAATCCAAGAGTCAGACGCTCAACCAAATGAGCCACCCAGGTGCCCCCGAAATCCCTTTTGTAACCCTAGTCATGGGCCATCATGAAGCAAAATTGGAAGTAAACAGCCAGTATCTTCTTTCTGTGTCTTTTCCTTCCAGGCACCAGCTGTTAACAGGTATGAATCATTAAGGGTGGAATTTTAGGCATGAGTGGAAAATAAAATTTTTTGGATGTAGCAACCTTTCTGGCACTCCTTAAATCACACCATCAAGACACACCACATATTCAGCTTGGCTGAAAGGCCAGTCCTGCCTGGACAGATCCTCTCAAGCCTGAGACACTCTGACAGAGAGCAGGCTTTGAAAGAATGTCCTGCTTCTTAGGGTTGAGCATAACCAGACATACTGGTGCCATCTTGATGCAGTCTGAGTAAAAAGTGTTTAAGGTGATACAAGAGGATGTGGCTAAAAGAGGGAAGCAAAAAGGAACCTTGGGGAATAAGCCTGGGAATCAATTTTGCCTTTTCCTCAATTTCCTACGCCTAGTGAGAGAAACCAAAGTTCTAAGACCTACAGGGAGCCACTAGGTATTGTGTCACTGGGCCATTCCTTAGAGCCCTTGTGTATTCGTAGCTCCCTCTCCATATCCAAGTCTACCCTCAGTGCACAACTGCTAATGGGCTCACTTAGAAAGGAAAGCTCTAAAGCATTCAGGCAACATCAGCCTTGTGCATAAATCTCAAAGAACACAAGATTTTCCTTTTACATCTGTCTCTCTCCTTTCTTTCTGTGGAGCTTGAATCTTCCTGTCTCAGTTACAGACTCTTAATCTCTTACCACTTCCCCATTTCCTTCCACAAAAAATTATCTTTACCTTTAACAGGATCGTCTATATTAATTCATACTAAAGTATACTCTGGTTTCTCTTCAGATCACATAAATCTTTTGCCTTTTTAATTCATACTAAAGTATGAATGACTGAAAATAGCTTACACACTGTCTTTTGCTAGAGTAGCTACATTTTCCAAAGTAATACTTTCATCAGTGATAGATTTCATGTAGTATTTTTTAAAAATTCCAGAGATAGGGGCGCCTGGGTGGCTCAGTCGGTTAGGCGTCTGACTTCGGCTCAGGTCATGATCTCACGGTCCGTGAGTTCGAGCCCCGCGTCGGGCTCTGGGCTGATGGCTCAGAGCCTGGAGCCTGCTTCCGATTCTGTGTCTCCCTCTCTCTCTGCCCCTCTCCCATTCATGCTCTGTCTCTCTCTGTCTCAAAAATAAATAAATGTTAAAAAATTTAAAAAAAAATTGAGAGATGGAAAAAGATACACCATGATAACACTAATCAAAGGAATGCTAGAGTAGCTACTAATTATATTACTTTCAGATAAAGCAGACTTCAGAGCAAGGAAAATTATCAGGGATAAAGAGGGGCATTACATAATGATAAAAGAGTCAATTCTTCAAGAAGACACAATAATCCTTATTGTATATGTGCCTAACAACATTGTTAAAATATGTGAGGCAAAAATGGATAGAACTACAAGGAGAAATAGATGAATCCACGATTATAGTTGGACACTTCAACAGCCCTCTGCCAGAAATGGATAGGTCCAGCAGGCAGAAAATCAGTAAGGACAGGGGTGCCTGTGTGGCTCACAGGGGTGTCCGACTTTGGCTCAGGACGTGATACCACAGTTCGTGAATTTGAGCGCCACATCGGGCTCTCTGCTGCCAGCATGGAGCCCGCTTCAGATCCTCTGTCCTCCCCCCCCACCTCTGCCCTCCCTCACTCATTCTCTTTCTCTCTCTCTCTCTCTCTCTCTCTCTCTCTCTCTCTCTCAAAAATAAATAAATAAAGTTAAAAAAATCAGTAAGGACATAGTTGAACTCAACTTCACCAATCAACTGGACATAATTGGCATCTACCAATTACTTCCCTGAACAACAACAGAAAACACATTTCTCTCAAGGTCACATGGAATAGTCACCAAGACAGACCACATTCTGGGCCATAAACACATATCAACAAATTTAAAAAATAGAAACTATACAAAGTATGCTCTCAAAGCGTACAGAATTAAACCAGAAATCAATCACATTAAGATATTCTAATGTTTATTTTTGAGACAGAGAGACAGAGAGAGACAGAGAACGAGCAGGGAAGAGGCAGAGAGAGAGACACAGAATCTGAAGCAGGCTCCAGGTTCTGAGCTGACAGCAGAGAACCTGACGTGGGGCTTGAACTCACAAACCGTAAGATCATGACCTGAGTATAAGGTCAGACACTTAATCAACTAAGCCACCCAGGTGGCCCAACATTAATATATTCTAAAATATTTAGAGAGTAAAAAACACACTTCTAAGTGACATATGGGTCAAAGAAGTCTCAAGAGAAATTTTTAAAATGTTTTGAACTAAGTGAAAATGAAAATACAACTTACCAAAATTTGTAGGATCCAGTGCAAGGAGTGCATAACAGGACATTTATAGTACTGAATGCACATATTAGAAAAGAAGAAAGACCTAAAACCAGCCATATGAGCTTCCACATTAGGAACTTAAAGAGAAGAGCAAATTAAATCCAAAGTAAGCACAAGAAAATACATAACAAAAAATAGAGTAGAAATCAATGAAGCTGAAAACAGAAAATCAATTTTAAAAATCAACAAAACTAAAAGTGGATTCTTTGAATAGATCAATAAAATGGATAAACCTCTGGACAGACAAGCCAAGCAAAAAGGAGAGAAGATACAAATTATTAATACCAAAAATCAAAGATCCCATGTACATTCAAAATGCATTAATACATTATGTAGATATATAGTTAAAAACCATAAATACTGATTCCATGGACATTCAAAGGATAATTAAGGAATATTATAAATAATTCTATGCTCACAAATTTGATAACTTAGATGAAACAGACCAATTCCCTGAAAGACACAAGTCTTTCTACCAAGTTCATTTCTAGCAAAATTTATACAAGGAGAAATATATAATCTGAATAGGACTTTATCTATGAAAGAAATGGAATCAATAATTAGTAACTTTTCAAACCTGAAAGCACCAGGCTCAGATGGTTTTACTGATGATGGCAACAAACATTTAAGGAAGAAATCACATTGATTATCTATCACCTCTTCCAGAAAACAGAGGCGAAGGGAATATTTCCTAATTCATTCTGACGACAGCATTATCCTAATACCGAATCAGACAAAGCCATTGCAAGAAGGAAGACTACAAACCAGTATCTCTCCTGAACATAGATGCAAAAATCCTTCAACAAATTATTAGCAAATGGATTCCAACAGTGTGTGAAAAGAATTATACACTACAACCAAGTGGGATTTATCCTGGGTGTACAAGGCTAGTTCAACACCCAAAAATCAGTTCATGTAATCCAGCATATAAACAGACTAAAGAAAAATCATTTGACCATATCAATAGATGCAGAAAAAGTACTTGACAAAATCCAACATCCAATCATGATAAAAATTGTTCATGTTGGATCTTTCATAAAAAATAAGATAAGGGGAACCTGGGTGACTCAGTCAGTTAAGCGTCCAACCTCGGCTCAGGTAATGATCTCACGACTCATGAGTTGGAGCCCCATGTCGGGCTCTGTGCTGACAGCTTGGAGCCTGAAGCCTGCTTCAGATTCTGTGTCTTCCTCTCTCTCTGCCCCTATCCCACTCATGCTCGCTCTCTCTCTCTCTCTCTCTCTCTCTCTCAAAAATAAATAAACATTTAAAAAAAAAGGTAAGATAAGGGCCAGCTCAGTCCATGGAACATGTGGCTCCTGATCTTGGGGTCATGAGTTTGAGCTCCATGTTGGGTGTAGAGATTTCTTAAATAAATAAACTTTAAAAAATTAATAAGACAGATACATTTCACCTAAATAAAGAATACTAAGAGAGAAAAGACTTGCCTTCCTAGAGTTTTAAAACATGTTATAAATGGACAACCACTCCCACTTATTCAACCCCCAAGATAACTTTTGCACTGAAGATAGGTTTTGACCAGGGGCACCTGGATGGCTTGGTTAAGCGACCGACTCTTGATTTCAGCTCAGGTCACAGTATCAGGGTTCGTGGTGCTCTTTTGGCCCCAAGCAGGCAAACATCAATTAAGAAGGAGCCACTTGCCCTTTGCTGGTGGCAAAGTCTAAAGGAAATGATGACCCTGGAATGTGGAGCCTCTGCTCTCACAATGGAGGCAAGAGGACGAGGTCTGGGGTGACAATGGCAGGCTTCTGCTGCTAGAAGTGAACAGAATCACTTCTGATTTAACCCCGTGTCTCCTTTGACATTCCTCTGGCCAACTTGGTCTTCAAAGCACAAGGATTTAGAAGATGAGAAGGATTTTCCAGACATAAAGGAAGAAAGGAAGAAATCAAGAGCTGTAAACAAGGGGGACAAAGAAGCTAAGACAGTATCCTTTGTATTTCTAAGTGGCCTTCACTTCCTGGTGTCAGAAGAACAAACCCCTGTGCCGGATGCTCCAGATTCGAGGTCATTATCCTCTCTGGCCTTAAAGGGGTGGGAATCATGCTCTGGTTAAAGCATTTGTCACAGTATGGTTCAGAACTCTCGCTCAGAAAAAGAATTAAACCCATTCAAAGGCATTTAGAATCCCAAATATTAGAGCTAGTTGAGGCCATAAACATTGATTTTTTTCATGTCCCCTTTAATGAATGAGAAGACCCCAGCCCAGAGAGGTTATAAAAGACTGGCCGCAGGACACACGACAAGGAGAGACAACAGAGGATAATGCAACCAAGCAGACCTGGGCTGGATTCACAAACTTGCAGAAATCATACTTACCCGTCGGAGTCCCTGCTACTTCATCTGTGAAATGGGGATAAGAAGAACCATTTCGCATGATTGGTGTGGAAACTAAGATAGAAAACCTGCAGGGGTACCTATGTGGCTCAGCCCGTTGAGTTCCCTTCTTCAGCTCAGGTTGTGACTCTTGAGCCCTGCATCGGGCTCCCGGTTGTCAGTGCGGAGCCTGCTTAGGATCCTATGTCTACCTCTCTGCCCCTCCCCTGCTTATGCACTACGTAAAGTACTCAATAACTATTTTCCTTTCCTTTGGTTTCCAGTGTCAGAGCCAGTACTCAGTGCCTGGGCTCTGGAATCCCAGTTCCTTCCTCTTTCCTCTGGTCCAACTGACAGCAATAGGTAGTGTAATGCAGGTATCAGGTCATGTTGGAGAGGGGCGAGGTCACGGGTGGGCTACAATGGGTCTGTGCTTCTGCTACCTGCCATGGGACACACTCAGCTGGTTTCAGCTTCTGCCTCTCCCACCGATAAGCTGTGCAGGAAAACCTAGATCCACCTATAGTTTCATTTTTCCATCTGAGAAATAGCGCAAAGGCCATTAAAATGGGTATTATCTGGTATTTTAGAAGTCTCCCCAGTGAACTTCTCTTCATCTGTATTTATGTGTACATTCGCTGCAAGAAAAAAATCCAAATTCCTTCCCCTGAGTCACAAAGTCCTCAGCGACCTGGCCCCAGGCTGTCTTTCTAAGATCTCATACCCACTGTCTGTGTGCTCACTGTGCTCTAGACAAATTCGCCTTGTTTCTGTGCCTCAAATATGCCAATCTGGGTCCTGCCTTAGGGCCTCTATACTAGCTGGGCCTCTGCCTGGAATGCACTTCCCTCACATCTCTGCATGGAAGGCTCCTTCAGAACTCAGCTTGATGTCACCATCTCAGACAACTCATAGAAGAAGCCACCCATTCACTCACTATCACATCACCTTATTTTAATTCTCTATGTAGCTCTTCTCACTTGTCGATCATTTTCTTATTTCTCTAGTTACTGTCTGTCTCACCCTACTGGAAGGGAAGCTCTACGAGACAGCAATCTACCTTATTTATTGTACCTTAGTGTACAGAAACTGTTCTGGCACATGGGAGGCACTCAACAAATACTTGTTGATTGAATAGAATAAGGAATGAACTCCAAACCACCAAAAGTGAACTAAAGAGCATTGTCTCAGGGGAGTGTTCATTCTAACTAAATCCTGCCTCACAGAAAGTTGCCAAGATTCAGAAACTCGCCAGGTCAACCAGGCAGCAGTACATGAGTGAGAAGAGCATGGGCAAGGGACGAATCTTCTTCTAAAGGATCTCAACTGGTTGGACATCCAAAGGCATCTCTACCAGGAGACCTCCGAAAATAGTTCTCTATGTGTTTCTGCAATGAGACTGGCTCAAATATCCATTTAAAGACAGTTAAATTGTGTTTCAAATGCTCCCTGCTATATAAATGCTATGGTCTCTCTTAAATGAGACAATTCTGAATGGGAGTGGTGCTCTCAAGCCAGGGCAGAGCAGTTGTTAAGAAAGATTAGTTACCTAAAGCAAATGTGAACTTTTCATATTTTGCCAGTACTCAGGCTCTTTCCCACCCCACCTCCAATCTGGACCCACTGAAATCCTGCTACTTCATTTTTTTAAACAAGTTTATTTATTTTGAAAGAGAGAGAACCGGCAGGGGAGGGGTAGAGAGATCTGAAGCAGGCTCTGTGCTGACAGTGGAGAGCCCAATACGGGGTTCGAACTCATAAACCCCGAGATCATGACCTGTGTGACCTGAGCTGAAGTTGGATGCTTAACCGACTGAGCCACCCAGGCGCCCCCCTACATCTTCATTTTTAAGGCACAACTATAATGCTACAGCTTCTGAGAAACTCTTCAATAAGCCAATACTTTCCTAAATTTCATTACCCTTTTGTATATAAATCCATTATATTACTTCTTTTATTTACCTTATATTATAATTACATTTATATACCTAGGGTTACCCTAGAAGATTACAAGTTCCTTTATCTCCCCCTAGCAACTATCACAGTTATTTACACAGAGGAGGTGCTCAATAAGTGTTAGTAAAATGAAGAAAGGAATAAGAGAAGGTAGTGTTACTCCTACTCAGGTGGTGGCTAAACACCGATTTAGGACTGAGAACAGCAGACAGGGGCAGGGATCTTGAACTTCCACCAGCATTTACTTATATGCACAGACCTTCTTTCCTGTCAGCACTGGGAGGATGAAAAGGCAAACCAACGCCTTGCTATGATTTGCTCAATTAACCCGGACGAGATGAACAGACTTCCCCTAACAGGCTTCCAAGGCATGTGATCTCCAGCCATCCCGAAGGCTGAACATTAACTGGTAAGATCGGATATATTGCTTACAAAGTTGTTCTCGACTGCAATCTCTAAAATAATTAAACTGTTTTAATTTTAGGTAAATAAGGCTAGAAAATTCATGCTGGAGACATTAAGTTTTGATCTATGATAACCAAGGCTTCATTCACCATCACTACCACAGGATGGCCACAGAACAGGATTTCAGAGGGTAATGATTTTTGTTTTTGTCTTCAGGGAAATGAATTTACTCATTTTTACAGGCAACTGGCTTGGTTCCAATTGGTTTTGTCCTCTTATACAGCTTTGTCTTCTCCATTTTTTTCTCTTTTGTGATCAGCAAGAGAATATCCACTATTGAAGAACCATCCATAACCAGCCACAGTGTCCTCTCTACCGTCTTCATTTGCCTTGACCTCAACATCCCATAACCAAATCTTAACTCCATGTGCTGGAGCCCTGTCTCCCATTTCTGTTTTCTTTCCTGCTCTGTTTCTTTTCTTTTATAATCTCCCGTCAGAGTACTCCTCATGTCCCTCCCTATTCCCCATCCTCTGACAGTTTACTGAGTCTTCTACAAAACCACCGATAAGAGTCTCTATGGAGAATTCTTGTCGCTCTAAGGCACTTTGGATTAAAGTAACCAAGGGTTCCATCACCTACTAAATCTAAACCTGCGTATATCCTCTGACTCAGTAATTCCACTCTAGGGTACATATAGTAAAGAACTGAGTGTCTATGCACACCCAGCACATGTACAAGAATGTTCACAGCAGCTTTATTCATAATAACCCAAAGCTAGAAACAACAAAATGTTCATCAACAACAAAATGGATAAAGTATGATACATTTACACAATGGAATGATACACACCAAAGAAAAAGAATGAATTATCGCTATACACAACACCATCCATGGATGAATCTCAAAGACAATGATGAGAAAAAGGAGCCAAAACCCACAAATGTCTCCTGCTACCCACCCCCCCCCCCCCATATATAAATCAAACAGGCAGAGCTCATTTATAGGGATAGAGACTGGCAAAGTGGTTACCTCTGGGGAGATCCAGACTGGGAGAGAGCATAAGGGATGCTATTGGAGTCCAGAAACACAATTTACCTTAATCTGGTTTGTGGGTGGTTACATGGTCCTAATACACATATTAAAAGTTGTCATGATTAGTATACTTTATAGAAGTTATACATCAGTTAAAAAGAAAATACATTAAGATTAAAAAAAAGAAAATAACCCATGTATTACCACAAATTCCCAAACAAAAAACAAGCTGTGCTCTATCCCTCTCCCCCACATTCTAATTGCGCTTCCTCCTTTTGTGTTTGTGCCAGGATGGCACACGATGGGTGCTGTTAGCATATGACGTGGGGAGAATGTGCAAAGCAAGCAGACAGCGTGGCAGATGGAAGCATACTCACCTTGTGAGAGGAGTAGTTCTGGACCTTCCTTTTGCAATTTCTTCAGCTGTGGCTCTGGAAGATGAGCATATGCCCCGAGAAAGACAGTGGAATAAGCAGTCTCTCTGTGATTATTTTCCCCCTTGCCTTTCCTCTGATTTCACCCTCACACTCTACCTCGTGGTCAAGGAAAACTCTCTCTTAAAGCACCAACACCCACGCTCTCCTTTCCATCCATTTAACCCACCACGGCAGGCACGAGGCGTAGTGCCCAGCATGTGTCTCTTCTCTTTTCCCTGCATCACCTGTTTCATCCTCTTCCTCACATCCTTCTCCCAGCCCTCCCCCCACTACATCCCTCTTTGTCTTCCTACTTCTTTTTCTATCCCCACCCCTCTGTGAGTCCCTCTCTCCTCCCGATCTGCTCATCCATGTCTTTTCTCCACAGTGTGGAACAAAGATCTAATGATTTTCTACAGCATTCTGAATTGTTTAATTTTAAAAAGGAATTTGGGAAAAGCCAGATTTGGGTTTATAAATAACACCTTTCCTGTTCATTGAGACTCATCTACATCATGACACGGATGTTTGATTTTTAAACTGCACGGCTGTCACTGTAAAGTTAGAAAAATGAAACCTAATGAAATTGTGGTACGGTGGGCTTGCTGTTCTCTCCTTAGGAAAACAATTTCCAGCAACACTGTTATTAAGTACTGAAAAGATTTACTCAAAGTGAAAGTCACATAAAATTTCTAAATGACCTCGATTTATATACACAATAACTTACAAAATGCCTAGTGGTAGAAAAGCAGTTATGGGAAATTTGTTTCATTTCTACTTTATGACCCACAGGGAGAGGAGTAGGGGCGGGGAGGAGGGAGCTCCCCTGGGGGAGGGCTAGACTGCAGAGGTCAAAGGGATGTGCGTGGAGACCAGGCAGGTGAGAGGCAGATGGAACCAGGGCTGGACTGCCGTAGCCTCAGGAGGCTAACGATTTACCTGGCCTTCAAACCCGCAGTCTTTAACCACTGTTTAGTGCTGGGAAGGAGGGCGAAGGGCTGCTAAGTGCGGAGGTGTCCGGAAGCAGGGGGGAGGGGGAAAGGGCGCCCTCTGGCGGCAACTGCTCAGCCCTTCCTCCGCCGTCCTGAACGCTCTAACCCAGCATAGCAACCCAGCAAACCAGAACCTGTGTTGCTCACCCTCCCGCATACGCCAGGAGGCCGTTTCGCAGCCAGGGGTTGATTTTACCCCACCGCCAGGGGCCCACCGACTATCTTTTACAGCTGTTTACTCCTTTCCCCCAAGAGAAGTACTGGAAATAAAACACTCTCCACCTCGCTAGATTTCAGCAGGTGTCAGCACTCTTTAGAGGATGATGCTGGGCAACTACAGTTGGCCCCACCTTTGATTCAGCTCCGCAGGTAGCTATTGTGGGACCCTTCAGAATGCCCGCAGTAGGGGGCTGCCTGGGTGGTTCAGTCAGTTAAGCATCTGACTTCAGTTCTCACAGTTCACAAGTTCAAGGCCCACATTGGGCCATGCAGAGCCCATTTCAGATCCTCTGCCCCCCCCCCCCCCACTGCCCTTCCCCTGCTCATACTCTCTCTCAAAAATAAATAAAAGGGTTTAAAATTAGAAACAGAATGTCCACAGCAGGAACATGTTCCTAAAATTTCAAAACTAGGAATAATAACTTTCAAAACTAAGGATAATAATACCTACCTCCCGGGGCTGTATGAGTTACAGTGCCAGGCACACAGTAGTGCTCAGTAAATGGTTCCTTCCCATGTCCCTTCCACATCCATCCCATGTTCCTTAAAAAAGACAATTTGTTGGGTGCCTGGGTGGCGCAGTCGGTTAAGCATCCGACTTCAGCCAGGTCACGATCTCGCGGTCCGTGAGTTCGAGCCCCGTGTCGGGCTCTGGGCTGATGGCTCAGAGCCTGGAGCCTGTTTCCGATTCTGTGTCTCCCTCTCTCTCTGCCCCTCGCCCGTTCATGCTCTGTCTCTCTCTGTCCCAAAAATAAATAAACGTTGAAAAAAAAAAGATGAGTTGGTAAGTTTATTTCCTCCACGCTACTTGGCCGGCAGGGCCAACACAGGCTTGTGGCAGTTTGGTGCAGCTGCTTTGATGTAGGAGCATCTTAATATGGCCTAAAAGGCCATCAGTGTTTTTTTTCCTTAAGCAATATCACCAATAATGTGAGAAACAGATATCCTCCCTCCTTCCCTGAGACTCCCATCCATGACTTCCATTTCCCATCCCCAGATGGATGTCAGCCTTGCACATGGTAAGAAAACAAACAGACGAGGAAACCATTTTACATTTGGACACTGCCAAATTACATCACCAAGTCCCTAAGTCAAACAGCAACCTCAAATCAGTTGCAAAAGGACGTAGCGACCAAAGAGCTCTGCTTTATTACAATCATGTTCAGAAGCTGGCAGAGTTGACTGCTTCAGAAAATGGGAGTCCTGTTAGGGTATGTTTTAAAGTTGTCTTACAAGCTGCCTTCAAGAAAAATGGGTCACGCTCAGAGAGGCAGGTTCTTTTATTCTGCTGAGCTCTTTGATGGTTATGGCTAAGCAAAGGGGGGCCTGGAGCTAAGATCTCCCATTAAAGCCAGAAAGTGTCTTATAGACTATTTTTTTTAACCATAGCTCTTATTATTTATACGGTATGATCAAAATGCATTTCACAAAACAATAGTTACTATGCACACACTTGTATTTTCTATTTTTATTTAAAAGAAAATCTTTGTGACCCTTTAAATTGGCTCTACCACCAAGGGATTATGACACAGATTGAAAAATGGTGGGCTAGGATGCTGAATTATCCTGTTAAATAGAGAAAAATAAGTGTGTACTAGGATAACTGGGAAAAAGCATGTGAGGAAGAGAGGCAAAGGAAGAGCTGTAAGATGTACTGAAGACAGAGCAATAAGGCAGGGAAAGTGACCAAGAACCAGCACCCTGGCTGATGGACTTTAAAAAAAATTTTTTTTAACGTTTATTTATTTTTGAGACAGAGAGAGACAGAGCATGAAGGGGGGAGGGGCAGAGAGAGAAGGAGACACAGAATCTGAAGCAGGCTCCAGGCCCTGAGCCATCAGCCCAGAGCCTGATGCAGGGCTTGAACTCACGGACCGCAAGATTGTGACCTGAGCTGAAGTCGGACGCTTAACCGACTGCGCCACCCAGGCGCCCTGGCTGATGGACTTTTAAAAATAGAAATTTCTTGGGGCACCCGGGTGGATCAGTTGGTTGAGCGTCCATCCCACTCTCAGGTCATGACTCTCACAGTTTGTGAGTGCGAGCCCCTCATCAGGCTCTGTGCTCATGGCACGGAGCCTGCTTGGGATTCTCTCTCTCTCTCTCTCTCTCTGTCTGCCCCTCCCACACTCACACTCCCTCAAAATAAATAAACAAACTTAAAAAAAAATACTTTCCCTTTTCCAGACTTGTTGATATAATTAAGGTGTACTATGTGATGGTTTGATATATGTATATGTTGTGAAACGACTACCACAATAAGGTTCATACACATACCCTTTACCTCATATGTTTACCTTCTGTGTGTGTTTGTGGTGAGAACTTTTAAGACCTACTCTCGGCAACTGTCAAATACCCGATACACTACTGTTAACTGTGGTCCCTGCGTTGTACATTGTTCATCTTAACACTGGAAGCTTGTACCTTTTGACTACCTTCACCCATCTTCTTCCTTTTTCCCCAGCCCCTGGCAACGACCAATCTCTCTCAGAAACAGACATTTGGGTATCTGGGTGGCTCAGTCACTTAAGCATTCGACCCTTGAATTTGGCTCAGGTCATGATCTCAAGGATCCTGCTTCGGATTCTCTCTCTCCCTCTCTCTCTCTGCCCCTCCCCTGCTCATACTTCTCTCTCTCTCTCTCAAAATAAATAAATAAACTTAAAGTTTAAACACACACACACACACACACACACACACACAGAAAAAAAAACACAGGAATTACTGATGTCCCTTTTGAAGCTGTTTGCCTTGAAGCATTTGTGACCCCCTACTCTTGAACACTCAGTCAAGTTTGTTCTTCACACAAATACCTCCTGTAAGTAGGTTTGGGGCAGAAACGGAGGGAAAGGCTGAATCTCATTTCCAGTGGACACAGTGCAGAACACAGACAGCTCTTACGGGGTGAGCATGAGACCTGTAAGCTACACTAATGGTAGAGGCAGGGCTCAGAGTCAGGAAATAACAGAAATGGGGGCAAACTTCTGGACTGTTCCCTGGGGTATTCAAACCAATCTTTCTTGGATCTTAAGGGCAGGGTTAGGCAGGATTTTGAGACTGAACATCCCAAATCCCCAGTTCTCAGGAGCAGTGTCATACCTCTGTCAGAGAAAGTGTGTGGGGATGGCAGAAGAAAAAGGTCCCTCCCATGAAAGGCTCTGAGAAGAGAGGGAAAGAGGAGCAGTCAGTAGTCATAGGGGCTCTTACCTGGGAAAAGGAATGAGGGGCTGAATCTGAGCCTGTATGAAAACTTAGGAGAGGGAAGAGTATGTGGGAGAGAGGGTGTAGGGGAGAGACAGGGGAGACATGGAGGTTAAGAGAAAAGGAGGGATGCATGTGACTTAGGGTGGACGAAAGGCGAGAGTGTTTAGGGGCGGAGAATTGAAGGGGAAACGTGATAATACTGGAAAAAAACCTGTATCTATGCCATAAAAGCTGTCCTTAGATAAAAGAGGCAGATGGGGCACCTGGGTAGCTCAGTGGGCTAAATGTCTGACTTCACCTCAGGTCATGATCTCACAGTTCATGGGTTCAAGCCCTGTGCCTGGAGCCTGCTTCAGAGTCTGTGTCTCCCTCTCTCCACCCCGCCCTTCCTCCCTCTCTCTCTCCCTCAAAAATAAATAAACATTAAAAAAAAATTAAATGAGAGGCAGATGGCTTGGGCTACCTCCCAATTGCTGAATGTCAAGGTAACATTTTGCTACCTTGCTAAAGGTAATGCTTCAGCATTAGGAAATGCTTCACTTGAGACCATGCCCTGGGCACAGCTTCCACCTTCTCTGCCCACAGCCGCTGAGCACAGTGATAGTGCAAGACACAGCTGTTGGTTGTGCGGGAGATGATCAGGTCCGCGTAGACGTCAGCCAGGTTTAACATCGCTGACTCTTGTGAGCTGCCCCTGGGGCTCATTTTTGACAGGGGTGATAATCCCTTCCTCAAAGCGCACTTGTGAGGAGGACATAGATTGCTGTTCCTCTGTATGCCCTCTGTTTACTTGCCTGTAAACATCGAAGCAAACCTCTTAAATGTTGAGCTGATGATCTCTAAACTAATACCCCAAATGAATTTGCGAATTGGGAATTTGTGAAGCTTTTGGATTATATTTTCTTGAATTGCTGATTACAACCCCGGTGCCAAAGCAAAATAGGGCTATTTATTTCATGTAATACTGAAATCCTAATGCATCAGTTTTTGGAGAGGTGGTATGACACAGTGTTTAAGAGCGTAGACTTTGGAGCCAGATGGCACAGTTCAGATTCTAGCCCCAACAGAACTAGTGTGCAACCTTGGGAAATTTACTTCATCTTCCTCTACTTTCCCCATCTGTGAGATGGACATGATAATGGAATTATGAAGATGAAGTGAGTCAATACAAAGAATTTACAACAGTGCTTAGCAGATATTACATATTTGGGTTTTTTTTTTAGTTTATAATTTATGAAATTAAATACCGGAACAAAACTTTAGTGCACTTCAAGTTAAAAAATTATAAACACATAAAACCCTCAAATAGAAGATGTATATTTATAAATGGTATTTAATGATACTGAAATGATAAAAATGAGGGGCTCCTGGGTGGCTCAGTCGGTTGGGGGTCTGACTCTTGATTTAGGCTCAGGTCATGGTCTTCTGGTTCATGGGTTCTGGCCCGAGTTGGGCTCTGTGCTAACAGTTGAAGCCTGCTTAGAATTCTCTCTCTCTCTCTCTTTGCCCCTTCCTGAATGCACATGAGTTCTCTCTCTTTCAAAATAAACATTTTAAAATAATAATAAAAGAAAATAAAAATGAAAATGATCATGAAAAATTTTAACACAAAATTCAATTTCAGCTCTTAAAAAAAGTGAAAAACTAAAGAACAAAATACTCCAATAGTATCACTGTTCACTTTTGAGTATATGTGTACAAATTTTCCCCTTTGCTGAGAAAGCATTTTTTTTAAACATTTATTTATTTTTGAGACAGAGAGAGACAGAGCATGAACGGGGAGGGTCAGAGAGAGAGGGAGACACAGAATCTGAAGCAGGCTCCAGGCTCTGAGCTGTCAGCACAGAGCCTGACGCGGGGCTCGAACTCACAGACCGCGAGATCATGACCTGAGCTGAAGTCGTCTCTTAACCGACTGAGCCACCCAGGCGCCCCAAGAAAGCATTTTTTAACTCTACCCTAGTTAGGGGGAGAGTGAGAAAATACTAGTTATAAGGTATTTCCAAATACTCTCCTCTGAGTCCATCTTCAAATGATATATATATTTTTTGTTATGCTTTGTAACTTTGAAAAAATCTTTTTAGGACAGCTTCTTCCCCACCTCCGCACCCCAGAGATAGCACTTATTTCATTGTTCTAGTTTTTGTCTGCATTGTTTTAACCTTTTTTTGTTTTTGTCACATGTAGCTGGCGATTCTAACACAGAGTTATCTGTATCCATTTCAATGATGTCATGTTCATTCTCTGCTTGTTCAAAAGTCTTTGAAAATAAAGACCCCTTTTTTTTTATTAAGTAGGCTTCATGCCCAGCAGCATGGACCTCAATTCTGGGCTTGAACTCACCACCCTGAGATCAAGACCTGTGCTGAGATTAAGAATCAGATGCTTAACCCACTGAGCCACCCAGGCGCCCTGTAAGAGATTCTTTACCAATTATTTTTCTTTCTTTTCTTGAACATTATAGGGGCATAAAGTCTTCCCAGATGAGTACACATTTACTCCATTTGAAAATTAATGGAGTGTCTAATTTTATGACTACATCTCAGGATGTAAATGTTTCTGATTTTAAAAATACCATGATGGTGGGGTGGCACCTGGGTGGCTCAGTAGGTTAAGTGTCCAACCCTTGATTTCAGCTCAGGTCATGATCTCACGGTTGGTGAGTTCTAGCCCCACGTTGCTGACAGCACGGAGTCTGCTTTAGATTTTCTGTCTCACTCTCTCTGTGTCTCCTCTGCTCTCTCTCTCTTTCAAAAGTTAATAAAATAAACATTAAAAAAATATCATGATGGCAGCATCATGCAAACAAAGATACTGGAATATTAATATATCGAAACATCAAAACACTGGAAAGCGAAATTGCACTTTGTACAGATTGTACACTTGAATGTCAAAGATCTGCTCTAATTGTTGAGGTAAATCAAGGAGGGTCTCCTATTGCTCAGATGCCAGACCCTTCCTTGTTTCCTCTGCCTCTTCCCTCTGTATGTCTGCAGCCATCTTTTTTTTTTTTTTTTTTTTTTTTTTTTTTTTTTTTTTTCAACGTTTATTTATTTTTGGGACAGAGAGAGACAGAGCTTGAACGGGGGAGGGCCAGAGAGAGGGAGACACAGAATCGGAAACAGGCTCCAGGCTCTGAGCCATCAGCCCAGAGCCTGACGCGGGGCTCGAACTCACGGACTGTGAGATCGTGACCTGGCTGAAGTCGGACGCTTAACCGACTGCGCCACCCAGGCGCCCCTGTAGCCATCTTTCTTGAAAGCCCAGCAAGCTGCGGAAAACAGTCCCTGCTCATGGACTCAAATTCTGTTAGGTTTATTGTCTTTTGGCTTATCCTCCTCCGCCATGTAGTAAGCAACCTAAAACTGTGACTGTAGGGGGAGCAAGCGTGCTCCGGGTGTCTAAAGACCAAGGTCAGGAAACTGTTCTCATGCACAGCTGTGGGCTCATGGGGGCAAAATCGACTCTCACAGATAAGCTAAGAAGTAGCCAACAACTATCCCTCACATACACACACACACACACACACACACACACACACACACACATATATACATATATATATGTATATATATATATATATATATATATATATATATATATATATATTTTTTTTTTTTTTTTAGAAAAATCTAAAATGTCCAACTCAGTGGCTGTTAAAATTAGGAACATAGGGGCGCCTGGGTGGCTCAGTAGGTTAAGAGTCCGACTTCGGCTCAGGTCATGATCTCATGGTTTATGGGTTCGAGCCCCACATCAGGCTCTGTGCTGACAGCTCGGAGCCTGGAGCCTGCTTTGGATTCTGTCTCCCTCTCTCTCTACCCCTCCCTGGCTATCACTCTGTCTCTGTCTCTCCCTCAAAAATAAATAAACATTTAAAAAAATTTTTTAATTTTTAAAAAATTTTTTAAAAATTAAAAAAAATAAAATTAAGAACAT
The DNA here is from genome assembly GCF_018350175.1 of Felis catus. Classification (NCBI taxonomy): domain Eukaryota; kingdom Metazoa; phylum Chordata; class Mammalia; order Carnivora; family Felidae; genus Felis; species Felis catus. Next base: position 49,918,858 of record NC_058371.1, on the reverse strand, counting down.
AATTAGGGAGCTGAAACATTTAGCTACTGAGCTTCTCAACATGTGACAATTATTAGTGTTTATGTTTGTATTATGGGCAGATTTCAGAAGGAAAAAGAGAGGGTACGGGGCAGGAAGCCAAAGGTAGAAGCAGAAAGAGAGAAGACATGAGAGAAGAGACAGGGAAGCGTGGGCTGAGGGAAGAGGGTGAAAACAGTGTAACTGTCAGAATCCTAGCGAGGCAGAGGGAGGCTCAGAAAGGAGGCAAAGGAGGAAAAATCTAGAATAATGGTTCTTAACTGTTTTTAGTGATAGTCCACTTTGAGAATATAAGAAATGAGAGACCTTTTCCCATAAAATGCACATATGTTTGTATATTCCAGGGCCCCACGAACCACAGGTTGAAAACTCCTGGTCTAAACGGGGATACAGAGAAGCAGAGAAGCATCTTCTTCAGAGGAAGATGCAGAGGCAGGAAGATGGAGAGGTGGGTGGAAAGACCCCCAAGGAAAAGGGCCGGCCCTGGTTTCCACCTCCTCTCTCACACCTAGATCAGTGCTGGACCTGACTTTGAAGCTGGGCCTTCCTCAGGGCGTGTTTGATCTCCCCATCCCTTCTTCTCTGTCATCCAGACACCCCCCCCCCCATGACAAGAGCGCACTGTGGCTTAGAATTTACAGATACGAGCTATTCTAGGGAAACCTCAGAAAGGAGACCTCTCTCCTGAGCAGCGTTATCTCAGCCGGTCTTTTTCCTCTCAGAGCCCCTGTTTCTCAAGGGATTCACACAGATGAAAACACACATTTGTGAGTCACCGCGACGTCAGCTCAGAAGTCGTCCAGGGCTGGGTCAGTAGGAGTCTTAGGTGACATGGAGGGACAGCAGGAGCAAAGGCTGCCAGAAAGACCAGCTAAGGCTTCCTCTGCCTTCCAGCCCTGTGCGCTACAGAAACGAAGGCAGGAATGGAGGGAAACTCCCTTTTTTGGGGAGAGGGAGGAACCTCTCTTTTTGCACTTCTGTATAGTGTGGTCTTATGGTTAAAGAAAGTGGCTATCTATGTTGAAAGCATCAACCATATAGAATCTAAATCTGACCATTGCCTTAGGCCTCTTCCCTTTCCTTGGAGAGTCGGATGGGGATGGCCCTGGAAAGCAATTTGAAATTGAGCCCCATAAATTCCATCTTATCTCATAACTTAACGTTTATTTATTTATTTATTTATTTATTTTAAAGTTTATTTTTGAGAGAGATAGAAAGAAAGAGAGAGAGAGAACGAGTGGGGGAAGGGCAGAAAGAGAGGAGACAGAGAATCCCAAGCAGCCTCCCTGCTGTCAATGCAGAACATGACACAGGGCTTGAACCCATGAGCCGCAAAAGCATGGCTTGAGCCCAACTCAAGAGTCAAACGCTTAACCATTGAGCCACCCAGGCACCCCTTATAACTTAACTTTTAATTCCAATATATACGCCTAGCTCTAGAGTTCTTACAAAGAGATGAAGAACTATGAGGAAAAGGTACTGTAGGGGGTTTGAAATTGCGATAATGTCAGAAATGAAATTTCTGGATTAGGCCAGTCCCTTTACAGGAATAGGGACTCCTGACATAATATTCTTAACCACATGTTGTTTTCTTAGGGGTTATATTTCCTAAGCATCTGGGGGATTGGGGGGCAGGAATTACTCAAAAGAACAGAGGCTTTGTTTTGGATGACTTGGAGCAGACAATATCCCCATTCAAGGGATCAAGGTGCACTGGGCAGGGGTAATGGATTGAGGAAGAAAGAAATAGATCAAGTGTGAAAATTCCATGCCAAACTACCTCCACAAGCTTCCTCCAGCCAATCTGACCCTTTTCAATGAGAAGTGTGAACCAAATTGTTGCTTTGATGATTTTTCCACTTTTTTCTACTGAGGTGAACAAGGAAGCCTTATGGCATCCATTCATCTGCAATCCCAGAGAAGGCTTCAGGCCAAGAGTGCATAACAAGCGCCTCCCCCCTAGTCTGTCAACAAGTGATGCTCATTAGGAAAGCTGGCTCAAAACTGCCCTGTCACCTCCCTAGAGTTAAACTTCGCCCACTAGGCCAGCTGGCAGGTGTCGGCGTACTTCCTGCAGGCCCGCCCCATGGCACAGGCAAGCTGCTGCAGACCAAGGGATTCTGGAGCAAAGGGGAAGGGAAAAAAATCAGGAGAAGTATTCAAAACCATTCCTCATCCCCCGCTTACTTGTCCATCTGTGATACGGAGGATTTACTCGTTGCCTAGGGGATTCAAGAATCTATGATGTGGGGAGGGATATTTATCATGTGTGCTTTTTTCTGGGTCCTACTTCAGACCAAATGAATCTAAATCTATGAAGAGTGGGCCTGAGAATCTGTTTTTTCATAATTTTATCCCTTCTATCCCCCAGGTGATTTTTATGCAAAGGAAAATTTGAGAATCTTTGTTGTAGTAAGATGAGCTCTTCTCTGAGGCTCAGGGAAAGTAGATTCTTGTCCTGGCTTTCCTTCATGCTAATTGGGTCTCAGTTTTATCACCTCTTCGGGTGGATCGGGGGTTAGCAAACTATGGCCCTTGGAACAAATCTAGCCCACTGCCTGGTTTTATAAATAAAGTTTTATTGGAAAACAACCCCACCTGTTTATGTGTCGTCTCTGGCTGCTTTTGTGCTACAACAGCAGAGTTGAGTAATTGTGATGCAGATTGTTGAAATTTGAGAGCCTAAAATATTCACCATCTGGCCCTTTACAGAAAAAGTCTGCCTGTCCCTAAATTAGATGATGTCTAGGGCCTTTTCCAACCCTGACATACTTTCATTTTTTTTTTAAGTTTTATTTATTTATTTTTGAGAGAGACAGAGAGCACACTCAAGAGTGAGGGAGGCCCAGAGAGAAGGGAAGAGAGAGAATTCCAAGCAGGCTCTACCCTATCAGTGCAGAGCCTGACTCGGGGCTTGAATTCACGAACCGTGAGATCATGACCTGAGCTGAAATCAAGAGTGGGATGCTTAACCGACTGAGCCACCCAGGTGCCCCCCGACCCTGACATTCTGTAAAAGAAAGTTAACTTCCCCCTCCACAGACATATTTACGTTGTTTCTGTATCAATAATTTATTTTATTTTAGGCATGACCAGGGAAAGTGAGGGAAGCCAGAGATGAAAGAGGAAGAAGACAACCTTTGGAGACAGAACTAAGGGAATTCCAGAGAAGGCAGGTTCCTGGCCGAGTTTGCTTGTTCAGTTGTTTTAAACTGGCAAGGGGTCATCTAGTCTAAAACCATGAGGGGCGCCTGGTGGGCTCAGTTGGTTAAGCATCCGACTTTGTCTCAGGTCATGATCTCGCAGTTCGTGGGTTCAAGCTCCGCGTCGGGCTCTGTGCTAACAGCTCCAAGCCTGGAGCCCGCTTTGGATTCTGTATCTCCCTATTTCTCTGCTCCTCCCCCCACTCGCACTCTGTCTATCTCTAAAATAAAAATAAACATTAAAAAAATTTTTTAAACCGTGAAATAGATGAAGTTGGTTTGGGTGCCTAAAACCTTTGACCTGTCCTCATTCAAAGCATTTTCCCAGCACAGGCCTTCCAGCCCCAGGCTCAACCACTGTATTTCCTTCTGCCTCACAGAATTTCCTGTCTTTATCTCACCTATTCCAAAGTAAAGATGTTCATCTATAAATGAATCCAGTGAATCCATGTTGATGAGCTAATGAATGAATAAAAGAAGCTCACGCTCAAGTAGAAAACGGACTTTTTTTTTTTTAATGTTTATTTATTTTTGGCAGAGAGAGAGACAGAGCATGAGCAGGGGAGGGGCAGAGAGAGAGGGAGACACAGAATCCAAAGCAGGCTCCAGGCTCTGAGCTGTCAGCACAGAGCCTGATGTGGGGCTCAAACTCACAGACTGTGAGATCATGACCTGAGCTGAGGTTGGACGCTCAACCGACTAAGCCACCCAGGCGGCCCTAGAAAAAGGACATTTTAACTGCATCTCTTTGTTATCTACTTGTTACCTCTAACCTATTAATAACCCTCAGTTACCTCATCTCCAGTAACCATCTCTGATGCTCCCCCTTGGTCATCTACTCTCATCGATACGCCTAGACTTCTTATCTCCATTCTTAGTCCCACCAGAAATGGGTTTTCTGCCTCATTCCTCTACCACAAGCATGTGTTTGAAACTGACTTGCAGTTGCTAAATCAATGGCCATTTCTCAGTCCTCATCTTATTAGACTTAGCAGCACTTTCCAACAGGAGAGTTGATTATGCAACCCCCCTGGAAAAACTTCCTTCCCTCGCTTTCCAGGACAACACGTTGCCTACCTTTCTGGCCACTTCTTGATCCCTCTTGCTGGTTTCCTCTTACACTTTCAACTTCTAAATGTTAGACTGTCCAGGTGAACCTCTACCCGCTATCTCTGGGTAGACAGTGTCAGGCTGGTGTCATCAGGGACTGGTTGGTGGTATGTGTGTGTGTTGCGGGGGGGGGGGTCCCCCTCAATATACACTCTAGAATTGATGATCAGGAACAAAAGAATGTATATATAGCAAAATGATGACCACAATGAATTTAGTCAACATTCATCACCTCATGTATTTATAATTTTTTTCTTCTGATGAGAACTTTTAAGATTTACTCTATTAGCAATTTTCAAATGTACAATACTGTTAACTATAGTCACCATGCTGTCCATTACATCCCCAGAATTTCCAGCAATTTATTTTTAATGAATGATGACTCAAGTTTTTAGTGATGACTTTGTAGGTATTGACTCCACAGTTAAAGTCAATCTGGGTTTTTTTTCCTTAGCTTTTTTGAGGTGTCATTTACCTCAAAAAGTCACCTGTTTAGATTTATAGGAAAGTTATATGAAGTTGTGCAACCATCACCACAGTACAATTTTAGAGCATTTTCATCATTGCCAAAAAAAATCTCTCGTGCCCATTTCCACTAATCTATGTGTCTGTATAGATTTGACATTTCTGCCCATTCCATATAAATGGAATCATACAAAATGTAACCTCTTGGGGCGCCTGGGTGGCGCAGTCAGTTAAGCGTCCGACTTCAGCCACGTCACGATCTCGTGGTCCGTGAGTTCGAGTCCCGCATTGGGCTCTGGGCTGATGGCTCGGAGCCTGGAGCCTGTTTCTGATTCTGTGTCTCCCTCTCTCTCTGCCCCTCCCCCGTTCATGCTCTGTCTCTCTCTGTCCCAAAAATAAATAAAAACGTTAAAAAAAATTAAAAAAAAATGTAACCTCTTGCATTTCGCTTCTTTCATTTAACATAATGTCTTTGAGGTTTATTTCCACTGTATATAGTAGTAATTCCTTCCTTTTTATTGATGGCTAGAATCTCATTGTATGGATATGCCACATTTTGTTGACCCATTCACCAGTTAACAAGGATGTGGATTGTTTCCATCTGGGGGACTGTTATGAATAATGCTGCTATGAACATTCACGTGTAAGTCTCTGTGTGGACATATGTTTTAATTTCTCATGTGCAAACACCTCGTAGTAGAATTCCTGGGTTGTATGTTAAATTTATGTTTAGCTTTTTAAGAAAGTGCCCAACTGTTTTCCAAAGTGTATATACCATTTTATGTTCTCACCAGCAATATATGAGGTTTCCAGTTTCTCCACAGCTTCATCAACACTTGCTATTATCTGTCTTTTTTAGCATAGCCATTTTGCTGGGGTATGGTTTAACTTGTAGGTTAACTGGAATTAGCCTAGTAACTGAGATTGGGCATCTTTGCATGTGTCTATTAGCCAAGTATACATCTTCTTTGGGGAAATGTCTCTTTAAATCTTTTGAACTTTAAGGGTGCCTGGGTGGCTCAGTCAGTGAAGCATCTGACTTCGGCTCAGGTCATGATCTCACAGCTGTGAGTTCAAGCCCCACATCGGGCTCTGTGCAGGCAGCTCAGAACCTGGAGCCTGCTTCAGATTCTGTGTCTCCCTCTCCCTCTGTCCCTTCCCTGCTCACGCTCTGTCTCTCTCTCCTTCAAAAATAAATAAACATGAAATCTTTTGAACTTTAAAAAATTGGGTTGTTGGGGTGCCTGGGTTGCTTAGTCAGTTGGGCATCCAAACTTTGGCTCAGGTCATGATCTCACTGCTCATGGGTTCAAGCCCCACATCAGACTCTGTGCTGACAGCTTGGAGCCTGGAGACTGCTTCAGCTTCTGTCTCCATCTCTCTGCCCCTCCCCTACTCGTGTTCTGTCTCTCTCTCAAATATAAAATAAATCATAAAAAATAATTAAACATCCAACTCTTGATGCCAGCTCAGGTCATGATCTCATGGTTTGTGAGTTCGAGCTCCTACCAGCAAGGAGCCTGCTTGGGATTCTCTCTCTCCTCTCTCTGTCCCCCATCCTCTCTAAAAATAAGTAAATAAACTTAAAAATTTTTTTTAATTAAAAATTGGGTTGGGGCGCCTGGATGGCTCAGTTGGTTAAGCGCTGACTTTGGCTCAGGTGATGATCTCGCGGTTCATGAGTTCCAGTCCTGCATCAGGCTCTGTGCTGGCGGTTCAGAGCCTGGGGACTGCTTCAGATTCTGTGTCTCCCTCTCTCTCTGCCCACCCCCCCCCCCAACTCACACTGTCTCTCTCTGTCTCTCAAAAATAAATAAATGTTAAAAAAAATTTTTTTAATTGGGTTGTTTTCTCATTACTGAATTGTGAGAGTTCTTTATATGATTTTCAAATACTTTTTTCCCACTTTGTGGCCTGTTTTCTAATTTTCTTAGTAGTGTCTTTTGGAACACAAAAGTTTTTAATTGTGGCAAAGCCAATTTACCAATTTTTATTTTATGGATTGAACTTTTATTGGACAACTTTTATATGGACAACTTTTGTTGTCACATCTGAAGATTTATATCTATGTTTTCTTCTAGAAGCTTTTTAGTTTTGTTCTTACATATTGGTGAACACTGTATTTTAGCTGAACATTTGTGTATAGTATGAGATTAGGGTCTAAGTTCATTTTTTTTTTTTTTTGCAAGTGGTTATCTACTTGTCCCAACATAATTTGTTAAAAAAGAAAACCTATCCTTTCCTCTCTTGAATTTTCTTAGAACCATTGTTGAGAATTGATCAACCATAAATTAAAGATTTTAATTGCTGTCTGCCTATCTTTGTACCAATACCACATGGTCTTATTTATTGTGGCTTTTTAAGTTTGAAATTCAGTAGTGTGAGTCCTCCACCTTCATTCTTTTCAAAATTGTTCTGATTATTCTAGATATATTATATTTCCATAAATTTTAGACTCAACTTGTCATGTTTTACAAAAGTCCTGCTAGAATTTTGACAGGGATTACATGAAATTTATAGATCCGTTTGAAAAGAATTTCAATCTTTTTTTTAATGTTTATTTACTTTTGAGAGAGAGAAAGAGTACGTGCAGGGGAGGGGCAGAGAGAGAGGGAGACACAGAATCCAAAGCAGGCCCTGACCTGAGCTGGAGACAGACGCTTAACTGACTGAGCCACCAAGGCACCCTGAAAAGAATTTCAGTCTTAATAATACTGAGTCTCCCAAACCATGAAGATGGATTTAGCTCTTCACGGTTTTGAGATCTTCTTTAGCTTCTTTTAGCAATGTTTTGTAGTTTTCAGGGTACAGGTTTCACAATTCTTTTGGTAAATTTATTCATATTTCATTCTTCATGATGCTGTTGTAAATGGACTTTAAAATTTTATTTGGAAATTGCTTATTGCTAGTACATTAAGAAAATAAATGATTTTTAAAATATTGATCTTGTATTCTGTGACACTACTAAACTCATTTATTAGTTCTTCGTAGGTTTTTGGGTGTAGATTTTTTGGGATTGTCTCCATGTAGTGTTGTCATATGCAGATAAAGACAGTTTTCTTTCTTTCCAATCTGAATTCATTCAATCATTTTCTAGGCTTTCGTACTAGTCACAACCTTGTACAATGTTGAAAGAGGAAAGAATAGACATATTTGCCTTATTTTCAATCTTAAGGGAAAAGCATTTAGTTTTTTATGATTAAATAAAGTGTTAGTTGTTCACAAATACTCTTTATCAAATTGAGGACATTCTCTTCTGTTCGTAATTTACTAAGAGTTTCTACCATGAGGGGGTGTTGGACTTTGTCAAGCGCTTTCTCCATATTGAGATGCTCATGTGACTTTCGTCCTTTTGTTCATAATACATTGCATCTGTTGATATTTCAGATGTTAAACCAACATTGCATTCTTGGGATAAATCCCACTTAGCCACGATGCATATAATTATTATATTTAAATATTGTATATACAATATTTTATAATATTGATGGATTCAGTTTGCTAATACCTTATTAAAGATTTTTTCATCTATGTTCGTGAGGTATATTGGTATATAGTTTCATTTTCCTGATGTCTTTGTCTTTGATATTAGGATAATAGAATGAATTTGGGATTGATCTTTCTAAATTCATTGTTGTTTTTTTTTTAAGTTTATTTGTTTATTTTTGAGAGAGAAAGACCATGGGAGCAGGGGAGTGGCAGAAAGAGAGGGAAAGAGAGAATCCTCAGTAGGCTCCACTTAGTGCAGAGCCTGATGTGGGGCTCAATCTCACAATGTGTGAGATCATGACCTGAGCCAAAACCAAGAGTCAGATGCTTAACCAACTGAGTCACTCAGGTGCTCCTCATTGTTTTGTTTTCATTTTCATTTACATTTATCACAAAATATTTTCTGATTTCCCTTGGGATGTCTTTTTAATTTGTGAGTTATGTAGTAGTGTGTTTCATATAAAAAATAGTTATTCAAGATTTCTTTCTGTTAATGATTTCTTATTTAACTCTGCTGTGTTTGAAGAAAATTCTGTGCATTCTTTCAATCCTTTTACACTAATTGGGACTTGTTTTATGGCATAGCACAGAGGTTGGCAAACTATGACCCGCAAATCAAATCTGGCCTGCCACCTGTTTAGTAAACAAAATTTTATTGGAACACAGCCATGCCTGTTTATGCATTATCTCTGACTAGTTTTGTGCTACAAGAATAAATAGGCACAGCTGCAGCAGAGACTATATGGTCCACAAAGCAAAAAATATATATATATATTTTCTGGTCATTTATAGGAGATGTTTGCCAATCTTTGCTCATAGCATATGGTCTATTCACTAGAATGTTCCATGTGTCCTTGGAAAGAATATGTATTCTGTAATATTTAATTATTTATGTATCTATTTATTTTTAAGTGTTTATTTTAACAGAGAGAGAGAGAGAGAGAGAGAGGGAGAGAAAGAGAGTGTGCAAATGGGGGAGGGGCAGAGAGAGAAGGAGAGAGAGAATCCCAAGCAGGCTCCATCAACACAGAGCTCCATGCTAGGCTCAATCCCATGAATCACGAGATCATGACTTGAGTGGAAATCAAGAGTCCTTTGCTTTACTGACTGAGTTCCCCGGTGCCCCTGCAATATTTAGATCACATATTTTATATATGTCAGTTAGGCTGAGGTGTTTGATAGTTTTCTATATTGTCACTGCTTTTATGTCTAGTTGTTCTACCAGTTACTAAAAACCCCAAACCATTACTGTTGAATTGTCTATTTCCCCTTTCATTTCTGTTAGGTTTAATTCCATGTATTTTGAGGTTCTGCTTTTAGGTATGTATACATTTATAATTGTTACATTTTCCTCAGGTATTGACACTTTTATTATTATAATAATTCTATTATTATAATAACAATATTGATTCTCTTTGATTAACACGTCTGGTGTTAGCATAGCCACTATAGCTCCCTTATGGTTATTGTTTGCATGGCATATCTTTTTTTCGTGTTTTTACTTTCAACCCATTTGTGTCTTTGAATCTAAGGTGTACCTGTTGGAAAGAGCAGATAGGATTAAATTGCTTTTTTGTGCAGGTTGTTGGCTGATAGCTTTTGAGGGAGGATTTATCACATTCATGTTAATAAATGTAATTATCGATATGGTTAGAGTTACATTTGCTACTTTGTTACTCCTTTGTTATATCTCTTGTCCTTCTTGTTCCACTATCCTCCCTTTACTTCCTTCTTTTGTGTTAAAGAAAAAATTATTTAGGAGCCCCTGGGTGGCTCAGTTGGTTAAGCATCTGACTTCAGCTCAGGTCGTGATCTCGAGGTTTGTGAATTCAAGACCCATGTCAGACTCTGTGTTGTCCATCTCTGCTCTCTGCCTCTCCCCATCTTGTGCTTTGTCTCTGTCTCTGTGTCTCTCAAAAATGAATAAACATTAAACAAGTTTTTTAAAAAATATGTGGTAGAACATGCTAATGCCTATTTTGCTTTTTTTACTGTATTTTTTTACAGTTATTTTCTTGCCATATGGATTCTTTTACGAGGGATTATAGTATGCATTATCAGAACTACTTAAAATTAATACTAATTTATTGCTAGTATAGACTGTTCGTTCCAATGTAGCTCCATTCCCTTTGTGTTTATTGTCATATATGTTGTCATATTATCATATACTAGTATATAATATAAATATTATAAATCCAACAAATTTTAAATCTTTTAAAAAAATGTTTATTAGTTTTAAGAGAGAGACAGAGCATGAGTAGGGGAGGGGTGGAGAGGGAGGGAGACACAGAATCCAAAGCAGGCTCCAGGCTCTGAGCTGTCAGCACAGAGCCCAACATGGGGATTGAACCCACCAACTGTGAGCACCCAGGTGACCCTAAATCCAACAAATTTTAATTATTGTTTTATATAATAAAATTATTGTTTTATGTAATAAAACATATAAAATAAAATATATTTTTATGTTTATAATATATAAAATAAAATTTTTATATTATATAAAATTATATAATAAAATATATAATATAAAACAATTAAAACTTGGATATAAAACAATACTAATACTATAAAATAATTAAAATAATTAAAAATAATTAGAAAAGTAAGAAAGTGTTTCCCTGAGTTCTATGAGCTGCCCTAGCAAATGAATCAAACCTAAGGTGGAGGTCATTGTGTGGCCGGTGTGTCAGAAGCACAGGTAATAGCCTAGGGCTTGTCACTGGCATCTGAAGTGTGGTTGGGGGCGGTCGTATAGGACTGAATCCTTATCCTGTGGAATCTGATGCTATCTCTGGGTGGACAGTGTCAGAATTGAGTGGAATTCTTGGACACCCTGCTAGTGTCTGAGAATTACTTGGTGGTGTGTATGGGAAATAGCCTCCCCCCACCCTGAAAATGGATCTAGGAAACTTAAAAAACATACGAACCCACATATTTACCATTTATCCATTTCCTCCTGTGTACTTGAGCTACTATCTGGTGTCATTTCCTTTTGGCCTAATGGACTTCCTTCAGTATGATTTTTATATAATCCAGTATTTTGACTGCTTTCATTGGGAGAGTCATTAAAAGTATGTAGTCTTCCAGCTGCTCAAAATGCGAGTTCCCCATTTACTTTCCAATCCACTCCACAACGGCTTCTCTCCCACTTCTTTTCAATAACCTACATATTGTAAAATCATGTCGTCTTCCTTAGTCATCATCTTATTTGATCTTTATCCATCATTTGACCAGTTGAACTATTCTCTCCTCTTAGAACACTTTTCTCTCCTGGCTTCCCTAACATATTCCCTTGATTTTCTTCTTAGCTAACTGGCCTCCCCCTCTCAGTCCCCTTTCCTGACTTTTTGTGCTCTACACAACTTCTGTTCTCTATCCACTTTTTTCCAAGGTGATCTCATATAGCCTGATGGCTTTAAATCCCATCTACACCTTGATGAGTCTCAAATTTCTATCACAGGTCAAAATCTCAACTGGAGCTCCAGACTCCTATCCAACAGCTTACATGGCATCTTCACTTGGATAGCTAGTAGTGTTACCTTAAGCTTAACCTGTCCAAAACAGAACCCTCTAACATCTGTACTTCTTCCAGTCTTTTCCACTTCGGTGACATCATAACCTACCTAGCTGCCCTGGCTAAAAAACTAAGAATTATCTTTTATTAACCCCTTTTCCTTATCTATAACATCCAGTATATTGATCTTATTGACTCTAACTTCAAAAGACATCTTGAATCTTCCTTTATTGTCCATCTCTGCAAAACCATCTGTATGAAAGTCACTATTATCTCTAACCCATACTAATTCAACTGCTTTTTTATTGGTTTCCCTGTGTGAATTCTCAGTCCTCATAACCCATTTTCATAAAGCTACTAGAATAATTTTTTTTAATTTTTATTTATTTTTGAGAGAGAGAGGGTGCCTGTGCCTGCGAGCGGGGGAGGGGCAGAGAGGGGGCAGTGAACAGAGGATCTGAAGCAGGCTCTGCACTGACAGCAGAGAGTCCATGAGGGCTCGAACTCACAGACTGTGAGATCATGACCTGAGCTGGAGTTGGATACTTAACTGACTGAGCCACCCAGGTGCCCCCAGAATAATTTTTTATTTTTTATTCATTTTTATTTAAAAAATGTTTATTTAGGGGCGCCTGGGTGGCGCAGTCGGTTAAGCGTCCGACTTCAGCCAGGTCACGATCTCGCGGTCCGTGGGTTCGAGCCCCGCGTCGGGCTCTGGGCTGATGGCTCGGAGCCTGGAGCCTGTTTCCGATTCTGTGTCTCCCTCTCTCTCTGCCCCTCCCCCGTTCATGCTCTGTCTCTCTCTGTCCCAAAAATAAATAAAGAACGTTGAAAAAAAAAATTTTAAAAATGTTTATTTATTTTGGGGGGGGAGGGGAAGAAAGAGAGGGAGAGAGAGAATATGCGGGGCTGGAACCCATGAATCGAGAGATCATGACCTGAGCCTAAGTCGGATGCTCAACCAACCGAGCTACCCAGGACCCCCCCAGAATAATTTTTTATCTTATTTATTTATTGCATATAAAGTGGCACATTTATTTATTTATTTTTTTCAATATGAAATTTATTGTCAAATTGGTTTCCATACAACACCCAGTGCTCATCCCAACAGGTGCCCTCCTCAATACTCATCACCGACCCCCCCTCCCTCCCACCCCCCCATCAACCCTCAGTTTGTTCTCAGTTTTTAAGAGTCTATTATGTTTTGGCTCCCTCCCTCTCTAACCTCTTTTTTTTTTTTTCCCTTCCCCTCCCCCATGGTCTTCTGTTAAGTTTCTCAGGATCCACTTAAGAGTGAAAACATGGTATCTGTCTTTCTCTGTATGACTTATTTCACTTAGCATAATACTCTCCAGTTCCATCCACATTGCTACAAAAGGCCATATTTCATTCTTTCTCATTGCCACTACAATTGCTGTTGTAGTATTCCATTGTGTATATAAACTGCAATTTATCCGTTCATCAGTTGATGGACATTTAGGCTCTTTCCATACTTTGGCTATTGTTGAAAGTGCTGCTATAAACATTGTGGTACAAGTGCCCCTGTGCATCAGCGCTCCTGTATCCCTTGGGTAAATTCCTATTGCTATTGCTATAGGGTAGCAGTGCTATTGCTGGGTCATAGGGTAGATCTATCTTTAATTTTTTGAGGAACCTCCACACTCTGAATAATTTTTTAAAAGAAAATTATGTTAATCACTTAATTAAAATGCTTCAATGCACCCTTTTGCATTTTGTAAATTTTTAAAATGTTTTTTATTTTTGAGGGAGAGAGAGAGTGAATGGGGGAGGGACAGAGAGAGGGGGCAACAGAGGATCTGAAACAGGCTCTGCACTGTCAGTAGAGAGCCCGATGTGGGGCTCTAACTCACAAACAGATCATGACCTGAACAGAAGTTGGACTCTCAACCGACTTAGCCACCCAAAAGGCCTGAGCGCCAAAAGGCGCTCCCACCCTTTTGTGTTTTGAACAAAATCCATTAATCTTTTACCAAGACTTTAACCCCCTGCCTATAGGAAAATTATAGCATTTATTATCTTAATATGTTAATTTTTTACTTATTGTCTGTTTCCTCCTTTTGCACTCAACACTCTGATTACAGGACTGCCACAGAACAACTGCCTGTTTTGTCCCCTACATGATCAATTAATTCTTTCACATTCCATAAAGTTCTCTGTATGCCCGGTCTTCATGGCAGAAGTTCTTCCACATTTGTGCTTACATAACACTTTGAGCACACCAGTGTTAGAAATCTCATCTCCTCACTGGAGTGTGAACTTTGCAAGAGTATACACCATGTCATTTTCTTCTTTGAGTTCCTAGGGTCTTACTACTTGGTAAAGAGTAGGTAAACAAATGAGTATTTGCTGAATAAAAGAATGAATTAATGCATGCTATTGAATGCTCCCAGAAACATGAAACATCATTTACTAAAGTAACTTTCATCAACGGACAAGAAAAACACTACAAATATGAACTTGGCTCTGAAAAAAACAACTAAAATTATGATCGCTAAAAGTCTTATAGTTAAATATGGCATGGTTCTGCAAAGGAAATTAACAGTAAGTAGAAAAAAAGAGAGGAAAGGAAGAATTTTTAAGTTTAAATGATTTAGTTTGTTCTCCTCTGGATTTGCTAACAAATTTAAGTGCTGTAGCGATGGCTCCAGAAACAAGCCAGTATCTGGCGGCCATAGGACCTAGACAATCTTTGGAATTTTCAGAATGCTTATTTTCACTCTGAGAATGTGAGGGACTTATCTCCTCGTTGTTATGGTAAGGGCTCATTTGGAATCGACTAAATTTATGGCCAAGGGCACCTGTATTACCTCTGCCTTCAGGAACTGCCTAAGAGTTCCTTTAAACTGGCTCAACCATGCCTGATCTGTTGCCAGAGAACACCCCTTCTGCCCTCTTAGCCACCAGGACATTTGGGAAACCCGAAGTCTGCATGTTGGTATTAGTGTGTGAATTTATTCCCCATATTCAGCACTTTCTAACAAATCTGGTGCCAAAAAGTTCTTAAAATAAAAAATATACCTACTTCATTGATTCACCTCATGTGACATGTTTAAATGCTTCAATTGTATTTATTACCGTACAGTAGCTCATCTAATATTATTTGAAGTTGATGAACTATTAGCCCCTTAGGGTGTTTAGTTTTGAGCTGTCTACAGAGATAGTGAAAAGGGCTCAGCATAATTCTTCAGCTGCAGAATAGTAGATAGTGACTAATCAATACCTTAGCAAAAAGCTTTTGTTATTTTTCAAAAATTTTTGAGTTCCTGCTTAGCTTAAAGAGAGAAATAGAGAGCACGAGTTGGTAAGAGGGGTGGGGGTGGGGGGGGAGAGAGGGAGAATCTCAAGCAGTCTCCACGCTTAGTATGGAGCCCAACGCAGGTCTCGATCCCATGACCCTGGGATCATGACCTGAGCCAAAATCAAGAGTCAGACGCTCAACAGACTAAGCCACCCAGGAGCCTGTTTTGTTTTGTTTTGAATAAATCAATTTGCATATAACCCTCTTGGTGCATGGAGTACCCAGACCAGGTGATAAAGCTACGTTTCTTAACCTTTTGGCTCCTTGCTGCACCTGAAAATCTTGGTATTTTTCCAAGGCTTATTCTTCTGACAAATGGGTGGGTATGCTGGTGGGAATGTGGAGTATATAAAAACATATACTTGATTAACAGGGAAAAATGAACGGCAGAGTTTTAAAGAGGAGGAAAGGATGGAAGAGAGGATAAGAGGAATGGGAATAAATGAAAATGAAAAATAATGGTGGAAAAGATGAAGACGAAAAGAGAGAATAGGAAGAAAGGCACCAGGGAGTGACTGCTCTTATTACTCAACACTTCCAACCTGTCTCCACCAACCTCAACAGTCTGTTGCAGGCAACTCACCAGCTCTCTGAAGTGCTTCTGATTCTTAATGGACTCCTTGAGCCATTTTCCATTACTTGTTTTTTCACTGCCTACACTCTGCAGATGTGGGGGTATGAGGCTCAGTTTATTAGTTTTTGATTCCTGCTATAACGAATTACCCTAAATTTAGGGGCTTAAGCAACACAAATTTATTATCTCTGTAGGTCAGAAGTCTGACATGGGTCTCATGGGGGCTAAAATGAAGATGTCAGTAGTTTCTTTCCGGAGACTTCAGAGGAATATTAATTTCCTTGTTCATTCTGGTTGGCAGAATTTAGTGCCCTGCTGTTGCAGGACTGAGATTTATGTTTTCTTGTTGGCTGTCAGCTGAAAGCCATTCCTAGCTTTGAGAGGCCACTACATTCCCTCACTCATGGTCTCCTTCCTCCACCTTTAAAGCCAGCAACAGTGGGTTAAGTCCTTCCCATGTTGCATCTCTCTTACACCTTCATCCTTTTTCACCTCCCTGCTCGCAGCTGGGAAGAGTTCTCTGCTTCTAAGGACTCATGTGATTAGACTGGGCCCACATGAATAATCTGGGATAATCTCTCCATCTCAAGGTCTGCAATCTTAAATTCATCTACGAAGTCCCTTTTTCCATGAAAATAACACATTCACAAGTTCTGGGAATTGGGGGCCATTATTCTGCTGACCACACTCAAAAGTCTGGGGTGATTCTGATTGTTATTCCTGGGAACTTTAGAAGAAGGGGAATGGGAACAGGCAAAATGTATGGAGCACATTAGCAGGGTCTTGTTTTCATGTGAGAATATCAAATTAGGAAAGGCAAAACAAGAACTGAAGGATTCCTGGGCAAATAACATTTACCAAGAGTCTCTTCAAAAATAATTCTAATAGGTTCTTTAGAATTAACAGAAGGAAAAAAACAGCTAGAAAATGAATGGGGCATTAATTACAGAATTTTAGAAGGGACCTAAGATCACTTAGTTCACTAATTTAAAAAATTTGTTGGGGCGCCTGGGTGGCGCAGTCGGTTAAGCGTCCGACTTCAGCCAGGTCACGATCTCGCGGTCCGTGAGTTCGAGCCCCGCGTCGGGCTCTGGGCTGATGGCTCAGAGCCTGGAGCCTGTTTCCGATTCTGTGTTTCCCTCTCTCTCTGCCCCTCCCCCGTTCATGCTCTGTCTCTCTCTGTCCCAAAAATAAATAAACGTTGAAAAAAAAAATTAAAAAAAAAATTTGTTAACCTTTTTGAGATACAGATTTACATGCAGTTTTAAGAAATAATACCCATACCCAGTTTTCCCCAATGGTAACATTTTTTTGTAACTGTAGTACAATAGCAAAATCAAGAAATTGGTATAGATACAATTCATCTATTTTATATAGATTTCACAAGTTTTACAAGCCCTCATTTCTGTGTATAGTTCCCTGCAATTTTATCACATGTGTAGATTCATGTGACCACAGCCATAGTCAAATTGTAATGTAATTTATAAAGTTGGTTCTTTGAGCTCTTAAGAGTTCTGTCTAGATGACTCAAGGATGCTGTAGTGAAGAGATAAAAGGACTAGGTCAAATAATTAAGATTTCAGGCACTTTCTCTTTTAAAAATCCTGCTTTTATCTGTTTTACGTACTGAGACATGTACTATTTTATTTGATGAAATGATCCCATAGCTAAATAACAATGGTTTAGTCTATGTATTGGCCCCAGCACATACACTATGATTAGTACTCAAACTGTTAATGATCAAAATTTGTGTAGTTAGCTAATGATCACCATAAAACAAAACACTCAAAAAAATTCTTCCCTAATTTAGCAGTCATAAAACGATTTAGGGTATTTTCCCATCTTTATTAAATATTTGGTTCACCTTAGAAATAAACTGTCAGGAGATTAAGAATTTTATTTAGTTCATTGCCTGGCACACAGTAAATGACCAATCAGTGCCTTAGAGAAATATCTGAAATTGGCAAACATTAGAGTTTGAACAATTGATGGACATATATATATGCATATCTTCATCCTTCAATAATTGGAGGGAGATCATTAAAAAAAAAGTGCTCCATTCTTCTGTGATAAACTTAATACAAGTAATAGTGTACAGAATATAGTGTACATTAGATTCTTCACTAGTTTTATAGAATCTGGAGATACGTGTTCAGTTCTATGGAAATTTTAAGAGGAATATTCCTAACTGTAGTCTTTTGGAAGGGAACAACTAGAATCTGATAGGAAATCATGGAGAAACTGGAAAATAGGACATGTTTTGCTTATAGAAGAGATTTGGAGGAAACAACATATCTTTTCTCCAATGTCTAGCAAATAATCCTGTGAAAGAATTACAGTGTATCTGTAGAGTACTACCAGTGTATGAAGGTAACAAAGAAATACATTTTCCACCCAATGCACGCAAGGCCTTTTACAACAATTAGAGTTTCCTCAAAATGGAATGGAAGGCCTTACAGAGTAGTGAGCTTCCTGTTACTGAAATCATTCCAGCAGAGGCTTATAAAAGATAGTTTTGAAGAATTTTTGTGCTGGCTTGGAAGTTAGACCTTATGATTCCAAAGGTTCCTTGGAACCAAAGGCTGTATGATCCAGACAAGAAACTCTAATAATAGTTTGAATCCTGGTCTGCCTTCCTGTGCATGAAAAAAATCAACTGATTTGTTAATGTGAGTAGGATTTCTAATTAGAAAACTGATACAGATACTTTTCAATTTTATCAACAGATATGTATTGAACCCCTATTATGTGCCCAGTAGTGTTATATAAACAGAGATCAGTCTTATCTATATTGACAAAATAAGTGTGAGAGAAAAGGATATGATACTGGATGGTTTTTGTTTACATATTTCTATATTCCAGAATAATGTGAATTCTGTTATAAATGAAAAATATTACTAATATTAGAATATAAAATATGAAACCCAATTGAAAAATAGCAGTGTAATATGTTAATTAAGTAGTCTAGAAGGTGATACAGAAAATTATATGCAATCAGATACTAATGACAAAATAGAGAACAAATTATTTAATTTTATTAAAAATTTCCAATTTATAACCAAAATATACAACCACTACATTTAAAATCAGTTTGTACACTCACAGTTAAAGTGCTAAGTAAAAACATTTACAAAAATGGACATCAGTCTACTGTAAACAAAATAAATCTACAAGAGCAGAGTGCAAAGCACATCCAGCTAACGTGAAAGTACAGTTCATGCTCTAATCAAGTGCACCTGCCCTATACATATCTCAATAACAGTAACTTTCCCACTCACTCAGAAATGAACAATTTTAAATACATAAAAAAGAAATGTGAAGAACTAATACCACAAAATACAAGTCTTTAGCATAAACACTAACTAGATGCTTACATGATAAAAGCAAGATTAAGATTTTAGAATCAATTTTAGAATCACCATATCAATTTAATTCAGAATAGGGTGTGAAAACTAAATTGCTAAGGGCCAGCTGTTTAAAAATAATCGTTTTTTTTTTTTAAATAATGAAAAAGGAATGTCGTTTCTACCTTTTTATCTCTTGAAAAAAGGAGAAGGTGGTGTCACTGTCAATAAAAGTAAAATGAGGAAAGCTATTGTCTATAGTATCAATGAGCAGAGCTGGAAGATAGACAGGACTAGCTGGGAGGTAGAGAAAACTGAGGCTCGAACACAGAATCTTAACAGTGTGGGTGACGGACATCTAAGATGCTCCTGACACAGCTCTTGAACTGAAAAACACAGGATCAGCAAGACCCTGACTTCAATGACCCAGAATTACAAATGACTAGCTCCCCTCCTCAAAGTCACTGAAAATATACGGCACTTTCAGACATCACATGCATTCAGAGAAAGAGCAAGAGATGCTTAAGTTAGGTCACTTAATGGTATCTCTTGCCTCAAAAGAATCCAACCAACACTATTTCCATTTTTGTTTTAAAGCTCAATATTCCAGTTGATAGTAATTTGTGCTAATAGCAATGTGTTTGTCTTTAATGCAGATTCATCTTTAAGCAGGTTAAAAGGGCTATAGTGACCAACACACTTGAATACAAATTAAAGCAAATTTCCTTCTTCCTAATGCTTGAATATAGATTATACTTCGGAAGTATTGATAAGGAAGACTGGGGATAGAAGGCAGGTAGGAAGGTCTTGAGGAATGTAGCATTAGAGGAATAGGCCAGATGGAGAGTGTGTGTACCTGGGCAGGGCTCAGGGTATCTCCTAGAAAGAAGTATACCAAGTGATTACTGAGAGATCTAAGTCAATTTTCCCCACCATAAAAGTATAGTCAAAACTGAGACACTAGATTAATATGAAGTGTACCAGATCAGCTCTTGTTGGCTAATGTGTTGCCCTTATTATTCATAATATTATTTATATGAGATGTAGTGTGAGTTTAGAACAATCCAATTTACAACCTCTTAGATAATAGCTCTTCTAAAATTCTGGATTTCCTGTGTAGGAGATTCATATTTTTTACATGCATTTTTAAACCCATATACTTTGATTCTTATAACTTGAAACATAGGTATAAAGAAAATCTTTAAATGGCATTTTAAGGCAAATCTGTTGACTCTATAACATAGTAGTATCATTTCAGAATGCCTACCAAGAAGATAAAATTCTATAGCTAGCAAAATTTGAGTCCACAGTAGATATGGAAGGGGGGGGACTTATTTTGCCTCTAATGATATTTACATACTAGTCCTTTGATATATGATAATATCCCAGGTTATGAAAGTTTTTATATAACTTACATATTCCCAAAAGGTATTTGCTTTCAATTACTAAAATCATTTTGACTAAATATCTTTAAAACTAGGCAATTTAACTACAAAACAAAGCAGAATTTTCTTGATGGACCTATGGTTATCTATAGTTTGAATCTCCTTCGTAAGGTCTCTGATAGGTTAATAAGAGGAATTAGAATGGAAAGTTAATATATTTATTCTAAAACACCTTTTGATTGTTTCTTGAATATATATTATGAAATTGCAAACATTTGATCACTCTTAATGAACAAAACCAGCAATTTCACACAGTTCAGGATAATACTATCCAACTATGATGACATAGTATAAATCTCTTTAAATTGTTCTTTCTGAGAATCAGGCTATCTAACAAAGGATTTTCTGCTGAGAGGACCATAATAACCTAACACACAACACTAACAAAACAAGACAAAATAAAGGCTTACCAAAAAAATTAAAAAAAAAAAAAGTTCACATTAAATAAATTTAAGCTTCAGGTATCACAATATTATAGACAACAAAGTAACTCAGAACTATTATTAGTTGTAGACACATATATTTATATAAACAATCCCCTAAATTCACTATCAGATTAAAATACAGTAAAGTCAGTATTTTCTTGAACAATTTTAAATTAGAAGAAACAGCTTCCATAGCTCTTCCAAATAAAAAAAAAATAAGACAATTTAATAGCTTTTGAGTGTCAAATGAACTCTTCTTTCTGGGTTTCGGAGAAAGCAGTGGTAGTGGTATTATCTTTATCATACCAAAGTAAATGTCTAAACTGCAGTCACTCCTTCACATATGCAATACTTTGAAACTTCAATGAAGAAATAAAACTCAAAAATAAAATTTGGCGTTTGAAAACAGAAGCAGAAAAGTTGTTTGAAGTTGGTGTTAAAGATATGTGAAATGGAGTAATTCTAGAGAAGTTAGTTTTTTAAAAAGATGAATGATAAAGAATTCAGATTTACTCCGATAAGGTAGAAATAGCACCTGATGGCAAAAGAACTTCCAGACTAATATTTTCAAATCAGAGACCCCTTTTTATAATTAAAAAATAATTTTAAGTTCACATATTAAAAAAATACAGTATTTTCAAGTACATATTCACCTCAGTTCAATGCAAAGAACTTTTTTGTTGATCTTGTTCCAGAAATATAGAATCATTTCCTATTAAATGTTTCTGCTGACAAGAGTAGTTAGGGAAAAACTATGTGAGGCAGGGGCTAACTAAGGGAGTGAAGGAAGACAACTCTAAACGTCCTTTTCAAAACTGGGGAGGGGAGAAGTAGGTAGAAAAATGGTGGATGGATAAATATAAATTAAAGCACACTAAGATTATCTGCTTTATCTTCTAGAATATCCTATTATCAAAACCCAGAAAATCTTCAATGAAATGTTTGGACCTCAGATTCAAGTTTAACAAGTGTAATAACAAAACATGCAGAGCCAGAGAACTGAAAATAAAGGTCTGGTGTTTGTTGCTATTGTTGTTGTTTTTCTTTACAGGCAATCAAAATAACACTGTAATATAGCTGTGTCTGAATGAGAGAAGCTAGTCATCTCATTTAATTTCTGAAAGCCAGGAAAGTTGATCCATTGGACTGACCAAAGACAAGGAATCAAGTATAGCCAAAGACATCACACCATCTTCCAACATTAACCTTCCATTATTCTTCTCTACCTAGCCAACACCAAACCCAATACCTGGATTATAAATCTATAGACCAATGTGTTCAACAGATTGATATGAGCTAATGCAGACAATTAGAGAGAGGCAGTGATCTCTAAAAGTAACAAGTAACTTCCTTGGCTCTTCCTTGGTTCTCAGAGAGCACAATTAAATCTGTAAGAGAACTCTGCTGAGACATGGAACTAATGCAATCTCTATTTTATTAGACAGTTAAGGAGGCTTTATGAAAACATCTTCTGCATAGCCAGAAAAAAAAAAAAAACTACATTTATCTCTAACATTTTATTTTTTTATTTAAAAAAAAATTTTTTTTCAACGTTTATTTATTTTTGGGACAGAGAGAGACAGAATATGAACGGGGGAGGGGCAGAGAGAGAGGGAGACACAGAATCGGAAACAGGCTCCAGGCTCTGAGCCATCAGCCCAGAGCCCGACGCGGGGCTCGAACTCACGGACCGCGAGATCGTGACCTGGCTGAAGTTGGACGCTTAACCGACTGCGCCACCCAGGCGCCCCTATCTCTAACATTTTAAAGTAGGGCAATGCTCATGGCAATCTGGCAATTACACTTATTCAATGAATCTAAGAACATTTTAAGAGTAATTGTTAAACAGAAAAATTTCAATCCACTTCTCGAAATTCCTTTTACATTTGATAATTATATTAATGTTGGTAAAAGCCAAGAGCTTTTTAATTAGCTATGTGGGCCAGTGCTATCACCGCTTTGCTCACTAATTTTATCATGAATACATTTTGTTTAAAGTTAAGGCTAAATAGCTATATTCATATTTAAGAGAACAAAGACCACAGAATTTTGTCATTTTTCTCCTATATATCAGTTTTAAGGTGCTTATGTTAGTGCTTTAGGAGACTTTTCCTATAGAAGAAAAAAAAAAAGGTCGTGTCAATTATTTGTAACCTTTCTTTTATTTTTATTATCTGTAATATAATTTCCTCCTTAAAATTACTCAAAATTATAAGTGGAAAACAAAGTTAATAACATAACTGAATCCTAGCAATTTAAGCATAGATTTCATTAACAGTACTGGCTGAACTAGTAAATATAGTTCATGGGAAGAATAACAAGAATAAAAGTAAGCCAGAATAATGATTACAAAATGGTCAAGCGACACCCAAATTACAGGCAGGTGGAATTTGAGACACTACCTAAACTAGTCCCCTGTTTCTTCACATCTATTCACAGATGATAAAACCTGAGGTCCCAAGAGGTAAAATTCTAGTTACAAAGCTCACTGAAAACAGAGGCAATACTAGAAACCAGGTCTCCTGACTCAAAATTCTGTGGTATTTAAAAAATAACATAATGTATTTTTACTAAGCATTAGGGAAAGAAATCTGCCAATTCTGAAAAGAGAAAATTATGAAGCTCTAAAGCTTTTTAAGTCAATAAGCACAAGACAATTAAAGAAATATTTGCAAGTTAGCAATATAAACAAGGTGACATATAACAAAAACACCAGGGCTACAACAACAATAAAGTAGTTCACCCTACTTTAGGAAATATAAAATAATAAGTTTAAAAATATCACTGTTTTATAAATACTAATATTACTAGTAAATGGTAATCATCAAAATAATGGAACACCAAATCTTCAAAATCTGAATTATTACAAGGTAAAAAACTTATTTATCAGGAAAAACTGGTAACAGTAGCCAATAAAATGAAAATAAATTAACAGCAATGCTAGCATACCAATGAAAATGTCCAAGAAAGGACATAATAGATTTCCTGAGATAAATAATTATGAAAAAAATAATAATCTGAAGGGAACTATTCTTTAATGCATTTATATAGATGGAACTACTTTCTTTTATAGGATGTAATGTTGTACTGCTGTGGGATTTGACTAAAATATAAGTGAAACTTTACTTTCTTTTATCTTTATGGCAACAAAATTTTACTTTCTAATTAGAGATCACAGAATAGGAAATATGCTTATTAACTTAGTATATTACATCTTTGTGAATCCAATAGAAATGTCTAAGAAATAGCTGGTTTTAGGTAGACCTTAGTATTTTCTATCCTAGAAGATTTTGGATCCTGGGAGAAAATTACAATCCTATTTCAGTTTGACTATTAAAGAAGTATAGGATTAAAATTAAGTTAGAAAAAAATCCCAGGAGACTGTTTACAGTCAGATGAAGGGTACGGGATGCTTAGTCTCCCTATTCCTTTCCCTAAACCCATACAACTGGAACAAAAAAAGGGAATTAGTTAAATTATGAAGAGATGTCAACATAATTCTTTTCATATAAAATAGAAATGATACAAGAATAATGTATAAATGTGGCTACTAGGAAATAAATGAATATAAACACTTTTTCTTATTTTAGTCAGTTGTAAAAAGGTATAAAAGAAATTAAAAGAAGCATGAGTTCCTTTGTAAATCTAGGTTCCATAAAAATGCTCTTTTGTGTGTTGATGTGCGGAAAAGAATGGAGAAATCCTTACTTTATGTAGGTTTAAAAAATTATATATACAAACATACAATTAAGATAATTTTAAATAACTTAAAATTTCAAGTTTTGCCATGATGAATATCAGCAAGTTACAGCTATTACCTTTTTAAAACTTGTTCTTAATCAGAAAGAAATAGGCACATGAAAGTCCTCAAAGAAAAGTTAAAGGGCCTACACTCTTCTTTGTATTTTTCTTACAAGTTTCAGTGAAGTCAAGCTCATGTACTTACATAATTCCATCAAAAGAATAATATAATGGAGATCTCAAACTTGCTGTTGAGATTGACCTGCAAATTTAATTGTATACAATTTGAGAGCACACACTGGCTATATATATACTCAAGAGCTAGCAGTTTCAGGACATACCTACTCTTGAAAAAGAACCTCATTTTCAAAAAGTTAATTGGATTGTTGATTTAAAGATTGTACCAAATTGTATCAAGATTGTACTGGTCTAATTGCCTATTTTGTTGTTGTTGCTAAATACTACTGAAGACCATATCCTTGTTTTCTACAACCCCCAAATTCTAACAAAAACAAATAATATCAGAGCAATTTACAGGTTAGAGAGCATGATAATACATGTTATCTCATTTGTTCCTTACAACCAAAGTCCAGTGAGGTAGGTTTGGGGCTCAACAATTAACTTATCCTCATTTTACACTGAAGAAATTGAGACTAAATGACCTGTCCTGTTCACATCATAATTATGGGTCTCTGAATTCCAAGCCTAAAGGGATTTTCACTGCACTAGATGATGAAAATCATCCAAGTGATAATACAGGAATATACCTTTGGCATGTCAAAAGCAGTACAAATATCATCATAATGAAATTTTGGTCTGTTACTGTTTTCTAAGCTCTGGCCACCATTTTCTAAAAACATTTTAAGTAGTTCCTTTTACATCACAGGGATATAGCCTCAACTAAGATAGGTATAATTTGTTATATCCAGCTCTTATCACAAAGAAACTAATGAGGTAGGCTAAAATGTAGGAAATTTTTCTAATTTAAAAAGATTTTTAGAATTTTCATACATTTGCTCTAAAAAGCAGCAGAAAAAGAAAATCACTACTAATAAAGGTTTACTTGAATATTTGTTTACCCAACTAGTATACAAAGATTTAACTTCACATAAAGCAACAAGAGCTTAAATACTTCTAAGAATTGGTGTTCACCTTTTAAAATTAATATCAAGTTTTGGTACAAGCTTATGTAAATATTTCTTGTGTAAGTTATGTATTTATTACTTGCCACATGTTATTCTGGTAAAGCAGAGACTTCATTTCATTCAGTTTAAATTTAGATACTTTAAATTCCTTTGAGGTGAGATTCTCACTACTAAGGGTAAATGTGAGTTGCATAACATGAGTTGTTCATTCGTAAATATTTATTGAAAAACCTACTCTGTACTTAGCCCTGTGCTAGTTGTTATTAATCAATTGTTCTTTCAAACCAATTATTGTTTTGAGCTTAGTATGATCTTTTGCTTTAATTATTGAATAAATTAAACACAGTATTGCTAAAATCAAAGTACTTTTTGAAAGCTCTTGATTATATATTAACATCTTGGAGAAACTATTATTTTCGCAGTTGTCAGCTGAACAAATAAAATACTAAACATTATCACATGCCAATCAAAACACAAATTAAAGTTAAACATATGGTAAGAAAGCTGTCTCGACTTGTTCAAGTTGGTTTAAGGGAACTGAGACTTTGAAATTGCTGGTTTGCTATAGTTCTTTAACAGTTTCTTAAAAATATTTCTTAATTTAAAGCACCAGTTTGATAAATAACCTGACCCAAACTAAATACTGTTATTTAAAACAATGGACTAATGATATTAAGTAAATTTCATGGAGCAAAATTAAGATACTGAAAGTAAATGAAAGATCAATATAGCATTTACATATATGCCAACAGGGAGTTTAACAAACAAGAGAAATGAATATATAAAAATCAGGAAGCACAAAAATTAAGATTTTCATAGGGATGTGCATTTAACTGTCTACACTTGGCCTACTTGCACAAGAAAATCAATTAACATTTTGGCAATTGATAATATAATGCAGATGGCGGTGGATGACAACATCTTTGAGCTCAAACTGGTACCTTCTATTTTAACTTCTTATTTTTGTTTCTGAATGTTTGTTTTGGTCTTCTCATGCTGTTCTCAGGAGAGATTCTCAGAAAAAAGCCTTATGAATTATTGATTTATTGTATAAACGAGTTGTTCTAAGTCTGGCCTTCAGAGAAATGGTTTACTAATTGTCAGTTATGAGGGAATTTCAAATTCTGCGTATCTTGAGTATGAACTCCAGCTCCAAGGAGAAAGACAATAAAGACAGAGGAAAAAGAAAAACACTTTGGGGCTAAATGTTCAAATATGTCCTATAAAGAGTCAATAATAAACAATAAGATATATGTACTTTGAAAGAAATATGATATACAAATTATTATCAGAAAACTGACTTTTTTTGCATGATGAAGCCTTTTTTTCAACACCTAATTTCTTGGTATTTTTGTTTTAAAGGAGAGAGAAAAAAGTACACATAAATTAAACACATGTCAAGGAATGTACAATAGTAGCCCTCAAATCTCTTAAATCCTTAATCTTAATCCTTTATATTTCATAATGCTTTACAGTTTTCAAAGAGCTTTTGTATGATTTTTCATTTGATCCCTATTCGACAACTTTGTGAGGTAGGTACTTCTCCTCTATCTTCATTTATAAACAAGGGAACTGAGGCTCAGAGCAGTTTACTTGTTAAAGGTAAAAAACTGGCATATGGCAAAGCCAGGCCTCTCTAGAGTCTAGAACATTTTTCAAAGTATGATTCTTGCATTACCTGCATTAAGAATTACGTGTGATATTTTTAGAACTCAGGTTTTAAAGTCCTACCACCTTTGACTTACTGAATAAGAAACTTTAGGAGTGGGGCCCCAGATTCCACATTTTATAATGGAAAATAAAGTGGAGAACAATTGCATATCAGGTAATGATATATAAAAGCACAATATTGAGTCCGCCTAGATATTCATGTGATATTATATGATGCCATCAGATCACTATCAGGGGGCAATTTAGTTCAAAACAACCTGAAGTCTGGCTGCAGATTAGAATAAAACATAGAAAACTTAAAAAAAAAAAAAAAAAACAAAAAAAACCTATAAATTCTCCTCTGAAAGAGAGGAAGGTGTTGGGCATCAGAGGTTCCCCAAGTGATTCTTGTCTAGTTAGGGCTGAGGACCACTTGTTTAAATACACTTTACTATAAAACACATCCACCATTTTCCAGAATTTTTCTTTCCCTTCTGATCAATTTCATGCCTAATAAAGTTCACGGTTTTATTGTAAATTATTTAAACATTACACAACAGAACGTCAAACATTTTTGAATTGATATTGGTAAGACTAAAAGATACTTCACAGGAAGACTAATCATGCTTCATTTAGTTACAATGGTTTCCAAATACCTCAAATTAATCACCACTTTGGACTTAAGTTATATATATTTCAACTGTAAGGAAAGAATGATCCAGAATCTGAAAATAAGAATGTGGGGGCAGAAAGCTGTAGTCTAGTGGCTCCTGGGCAATGCAAATGCAGACAATCAACTCACTGTTAGGAGGGGCCTGGTGGCTTTGGCAAGATCACATCTCACTGTAGAAAAATACAACAATGAATGTAGAGAAAACATTTTGCCATTTTGTAATTGTGGTTCCCACAAAAAAAAGCTTATAATGTGTGATGCTTATCTTATTACATGCCTCCACGGAACAGATCTGAACATGAAGTTCTCTGTGAATCAATACTACTACATGGAAAAAGGTGGCTACAAATTAAACTTTTTCCACCATGCATATGGTTAAGTTATAAAAACACAGCCAGTAAAAGTAATATTTACAAAAGTAATAAAGACAGCACAATCACAGGGGAAAAAAGATCCATCTCCGTTTTTATTCCATTGCTAATCCTAATCCTGTGTGTCTCTGAAGATTATTTTGATAGAATTTTAAAAGAGCCTTCAATAGACTATTCAGTTTCTTCTGTTGATCTTATATCTTATTAGCTAAAATACCCTTGCTGATTTATCAAATTCTCCTACAGTTTAAAAACACAGTTCTTTTTCACTTAGTGGAAAGGAAACTACAAAGTCCAACTATTCATCTGAGAAATAAACCTTGCATAGAAAATTTCCTTAATTCTGAAATTTTGTTTTATTAATACAACTACCAGAATGTTATCTCACAACTAGTTGATATCATATGAAAGTTTGCTACAAAGCAGTCACCACACATTTAGGATTTTTCTAAATATAAAATAAGTAGGCTTATAAAAATGCTTACCAGACAAATAATCTCTTCATAACCTAGAAATAAGAATTATTTATGTGATGACATAATTATTAGCATTTTTGATGCCTTGATGTTCTAAGGTTGATGCAATATAAAAAGCAAAAATTTACTTTCCCAATGGACACAATCTGCACCTGACTGAAAGCATGGTAACGGTTGAGTTACAGCAATCAGTCATGCAAAGGCAAAGAATAAAATCTGCTTTTTAAACAGCACAAGTTCTCCATCTTAGGACAATTTAAGCACTGGTTCCATCTTCTTCAATAACCCGATTCATGCTGGTACCATGTGTGATGTGAGTCATAGGATTACTACTGAGATCTCTGATGCTGCTATGCCGTGACTGTTCATTGAGCCGATGAGAACTACTGTGTCTGGAGTGATCGGTCAGTCGTGATGTGCTGCCATGAGGGAGCCTCTCTTCCATTCCTCTGTAACTGCAGGGCGTATACCTAACACAGAAGAGTTTATTTTGAAGTAGGTAAGACAACACACTAGAAAATAAAACTAAAAATCTCATGAAAACGTCTCATTAAGCAAAATGATTAGGAAACGAACCAGTGAAAAAGTAACCATCAATTTTTGATGATTTATAGTAATTTCAAAAAGTAGACATTCACACGGCTAACCTGAAAGGGGAAAAACCCATCTCATTAAATTCAGAATGAAGGTCTTACTCCTTGCACAGGGACAGATATTAAGGTTAAACAGAGCTGGCTGATACGGAGCTATGCTAAGCATGGATACTTTGCTCATTCAAATGGGAGAGGAGGAACAATGATAGAAGCAACATGGCCTTGTCCCAGGGAGTCTATGAGGGTGGTTATAATCAGTAGTACAACAAAACAAATTTTATTGAAAGACTAGGGTTGGAAGAAGGAGCATATGAAATTAGAGGACAAATGAGTGTAACCTAAAAATAAAAAGGTGAATGAATTGGCAAGCAATGATGACGGTTATGTGCCGACAGCTTCTTTCCAGATAGCCCAGCTAATGGCTGAAGAGCTACCTGTAAATGTCTTAATTACTTTTCATTAGGGTTTGAGGCTGTGAACATCTATTTCATAGAAGCTACATTTACTTAAATATTCTAGTAACATCCTCTGAACATCTGTAGCTATATTCCAGACGAAGCAAATTCTCCCCTTACACCTAGCCCAAGACCCAGCTTTTGAGTAGTACAATGTATGCTAACTGAGCTACACTGCTTAGTGCAGGCAGGCAGTCTTCTCTCCATCACTGTGCTTATCTTGAAAGGCAACAGTGGGAACATCAAAGATAACACACACACACACACACACACACACACACACACACACACACACACCTCTTAAAGTATTTAATTTAGTAAAACAAAGCTCAAAGAAAATGTAACTGCATATAATTTATAATTTTAATATATACTAAATTTTACTTCAATACCTCTAAAATTAAAAAGGATTCAGCAGGACATTCCGTCTTAAAATAGTCAGCAAAAGAATGAATCCTGAGCAGCTGAAGATCTACTGGCTGTCAAAAATCATTCCTTTGTCATTCCTTCATAATAATTACAAATTTCATGATTCAGTAAGAATCATTTATAAAATTTAAAGATTTTAAAGACTGACTCATACACTAGTGAGGTGATTTAGTTTTACAGAAGTGCTTATCAAATAAAGTTTTCATCAGATCACAGAGTTTAACAATTGAGAAGTCCTTTTATTTATTTTTATTTTTTAAAGATTTTATTTTTAAGTAATCTCTATATCCAACTCACAAGCTGGAGAGTCATATGTTCCATCTACTGAGCCAGCCAGGCACTCCAGAAGTCCTTTTAAAATGATAAAAAGAAAGCATGTCTTTTGCTTCCAGTTTGAATAAAGCAAAAAAGAAAATATGAAAATGAAACGATGCATTGCGGCAACTGAGTGGCTTAGTTGGTTGAGCATCCCACTCTTAATTTCAGCTCAGGTCATGGTCCCAGGGTCATGGGATCCAGCCCCTGTATTGGGCTCTGTGCTCAGGATGGAGCAGGCTTAAAATCCTCTCTTTCTCCCTCTGCCCCTCTCCTGCTCTCTCTCTCACTCAAAAGAAAAAGAAAAAGAAAGAGAAAGAGAAAGAGAAAGAGAAAGAGGAAGAGGAAGAGGAAGAGGAAGAGGAAGAGGAAGAAAAAGAAAAAGAGAAAGAAAAGGAATGAAAAGATGAATTTTAAATATTTAAAAAGCTTCTTATGCTAACAGGTAAAAAAGCATTTAATTCTTATCTATTAAAAGATATTTCACATTCAGGACAAACAGTTTTAACTTTGATTTGCATGTTTGGGTAAATAATTACATTGTTTACAAATGAAAATATTTCAGAATGAGCTTGTTATTCTAGTTAATAATTATTATTTGACA